>NW_017192054.1:0-31916 GCF_001704415.2 Capra hircus
TCAAAGGGATCAGGGCTTTGCCCTCGAGGCCTTTCCCACGACGCTTTCCACGGAGAGCTTTCCCACAGGCTGTCTCCAGTGCCACATGTTGGTCGAGTCGATCCTCGCTATGAAAGTCGAGGCGTGCAGAAAAACAGGTTTCCCTGGAATGGACTAAGACATCTGGGGGACTCTAGAGTGGTGGCACGACCCTGGAGTTCCTCGCCTTTCCTGTCGGAGAGCGCCTGCCTCATTGGAGGTGGCGACGGGACACCGGAATTCTTTCCCGACCACGCAGGGAAAGGATCCCTCCTCTCGAACTAGGAGGCTGAAACGGGGCTCCTCTGGATGTGGGCGGGACTCTCGTGCTTCCTCTCGAGTGGAGACGGGTATGTCGGGGAACTTCTTGAGTTGCGGCAAGGGTGTGAAGGAACCCTTTCGAAGTTCCAGAGGTTAGGTGTGATTCGCCTGGTGACGCCTCAGCCGGAAATGGGCCTCATCTCGCCTGGAGGGGAGAACCTCCTGGATTTTCTCGAGTTGCAGCAGGTGCTCTCGACTTACGACAGGGAATTCAGAGACCCGCTCTGGTGGCCCTAGGAAAGGACAGTCCCCTTGCGAGTTGCTCGGGAGTCTCTCGGGATTCTCTACCCGTCGATGCCAGGGCCTAATACCTTGTTTGGAGTCAGGGCGGGAAACTGAGGATTCCTCTCCAATGCTGACATGGATCTTGGGAACTTCTGGAGTCGCCCCAGGGGAGTCAGTCCTCGTCTCGAGTCGGGACATGCACGTTCGCTTTCCTCCCGAGCTCTAGCAGCAGTGTCATGCTACCCGTCGAGTGGATAATGGGATCAGTGTCTTTCCCTCGAGGATTTTCCAAAGGGCTGTCCCACGTGCCACCGTGGTGTGAGCCGATCCTCGGCTTGAAAGTCCGAGGCAGTGCAAGGGAAAACAGGTTTCCCTGGAATGGACAGAGACAATCTTGGGCACTCTGGAATGGTGGGACGACTGTAGAGATTCCTCTCGCCTTTCCTGTGGAGAGCGCCTCCTCTTGAGATGCGACGGGAACACCGTGAATTCTTTCCCGAACACGCAGGGAAACGATCCCTCCACTCGAGCTAGGAGGCGGAACCGGGGCTCCTCTGGATGTGGGTGCGACTCTCGTGCTTCCTCTCGAGTGGAGATTGGTTTGTCGGGGAACTTCTTGAGTTGCAGCAATGGTGTGAATGACCCTTAGTAGGTTCCAGAGGTTAGGTGTGATGAGCCTCGGACACTTCAGCGGAATTGGGCCTCATCTTGCCTGGAGGGGAGAACCTCCTGGATTTTCTCGTGTTGGGGCAGCTGTTCTCGACTTACGACGGGGACATCAGGGACCCGCTCTGGTGGCCTCAGGAAAGGCCAGTCCCAATGCGAGTAGCTCGAAGGCCTCTCGGGATTCCTCTCCCGTCGATTCCGGTGCCTAAGACCTTGTGTGGAGTCGGTGCCGTAACCTGAGGATTCCTCTCCACTGTGAAACGGATCTTGGGGTAATTCTAGAGTCTCCCCAGGGGACTCAGTCCTCGTCTCGAGTGGGGGCATGCACGTGCGATTTCCTGCCGAGATTGAGCAGCATTGTCATGCTTCCCGTCGAATGGATCAAGGGATCTGTGGCTTTCCCTCGAGGCTTTCCCACGAGGCTTTCCCACGAGGCTTTCCCACGCGGCTTTCCGACAGGGCTGTCCCACGTGCCACCGTGGTGTGAGTCGATCCTCGGCTTGAAAGTCGAGGCAGTGCAGGGAAACAGGTTTCCCTGGGAATGGACTGAGACATCTGGGGACTAGGGAATGGTGGCACACCCTGGAGTTCCTCTCCTTTCGCTGTGGAGATCGCCTCCTCTTGACATATGACCTGCTCGGAAATCTTTCCTGACACGCAGGGAAAGGATCCTCCCTCTCGAGCTAGGAGGCAGAAACGGGGCTCCTCTAGGTGTGGGCGGGACTCTCGTGCTTAGCTCTCGCAAGGGTATTCCGGTTTGCAGCAGGGTGTGAGCCTATGGAAGTTCCAGAGGTTAGGTGTGATACCTCTTGACGCCTCGAGCGGGAAATGGCCTCATCGCTCGTGGAGGCGAGAACTACCGTGATTTTCTCGAGTTGCCAGCAGGCTCCAAACACGCGGGACCCGATTCCCTCGTGTCAGAACCAGCTCCCCACGACGTTCCGGGGTTCTCCCTCCAGCAAGTGAGCCCAATTCCGCTGAAGTGTCCGAGCTCATCACGCTAACCTCTGGAACCTACTAGGGTCATTCACACCATTTGCTGGCAACTCAAGAAGTTCCCCGGACAAACCATCTCCACTCGAGAGGAAGCACGAGAGTCCCCCACATCCAGAGGAGCCCCGTTTCGCCTCCTAGCTCGAGAGGAGGATCCTTTCCCTGCGTGTTCAGGAAAGATTCCCGCGTGTCCCGTCGCATTGCAAGAGGAGGCGATCTCCACAGGAAAGGGAGAGGAACATCCAGGGTCGTGCCACCATTCCCAGAGTCCCCCAGATGTCTCAGTCCATTCCAGGGAAACCTGTTTTCCCTGCACTGCCTCGACTTTCAAGCCGAGGATCGACTCACACCACGGTGGCACGTGGGACAGCCCTGTCGGAAAGCCGCGTGGGAAAGCCTCGTGGGAAAGCCTCGTGGGAAAGCCTCGAGGGAAAGCACAGATCCCTTGATCCATTCGACGGGAAGCATGACAATGCTGCTCAATCTCGGCAGGAAATCGCACGTGCATGCCCCCACTCGAGACGAGGACTGAGTCCCCTGAGGAGACTCTAGAATTACCCCAAGATCCGTTTCACAGTGGAGAGGAATCCTCAGGTTACGGCACCGACTCCACACAAGGTCTTAGGCACCGGAATCGACGGGAGAGGAATCCCGAGAGGCCTTCGAGCTACTCGCATTGGGACTGGCCTTTCCTGAGGCCACCAGAGCGGGTCCCTGATGTCCCCGTCGTAAGTCGAGAACAGCTGCCCCAACACGAGAAAATCCAGGAGGTTCTCCCCTCCAGGCAAGATGAGGCCCAATTCGCTGAAGTGTCCCGAGGCTCATCACACCTAACCTCTGGAACCTACTAAGGGTCATTCACACCATTGCTGCAACTCAAGAAGTTCCCCGACAAACCAATCTCCACTCGAGAGGAAGCACGAGAGTCGCACCCACATCCAGAGGAGCCCCGGTTCCGCCTCCTAGCTCGAGTGGAGGGATCGTTTCCCTGCGTGTTCGGGAAAGAATTCACGGTGTTCCCGTCGCATCTCAAGAGGAGGCGCTCTCCACAGGAAAGGCGAGAGGAACTCTACAGTCGTCCCACCATTCCCAGAGTGCCCAAGATGTCTCTGTCCATTCCAGGGAAACCTGTTTTCCCTGCACTGCCTGGACTTTCAAGCCGAGGATCGGCTCACACCACGGTGGCACGTGGGACAGCCCTCTTGGAAAATCCTCGAGGGAAAGACACTGATCCCATTATCCACTCGACGGGTAGCATGACACTGCTGCTAGAGCTCGGGAGGAAAGCGAACGTGCATGTCCCGACTCGAGACGAGGACTGACTCCCCTGGGGCGACTCCAGAAGTTCCCAAGATCCATGTCAGCATTGGAGAGGAATCCTCAGTTTCCCGCCCTGACTCCAAACAAGGTATTAGGCCCTGGCATCGACGGTAGAGGAATCCCGAGAGGACTCCCGAGCAACTCGCAAGGGGACTGTCCTTTCCTAGGGCCACCAGAGCGGGTCTCTGAATTCCCTGTCGTAAGTCGAGAAGCACCTGCTGCAACTCGAGAAAATCCAGGAGGTTCTCCCCTCCAGGCGAGATGAGGCCCATTTCCGGCTGAGGCGTCACGAGGCTGAATCACACCTAACCTCTGGAACTTTCGAAAGGTTCCTTCACACCCTTGCCTGCAACTCAAGAAGTTCCCCGACATACCCGTCTCCACTCGAGAGAAGCACGAGAGTCCCGCCCACATCCAGAGGAGCCCCGTTTCAGCCTCCTACTTCGAGGAGGAGGGATCCTTTCCCTGCGTGGTCGGGAAAGAATTCCCGGCATTCCGTCCCATCTCAATACGGGCGCTCTCCACAGGAAAGGCAGAGGAACTCCAGGGTCGTGCCACCACTCCTAGAGTCCCCCAGATGTCTTAGTCCATTCCAGGGAAACCTGTTTTCCCTGCACTGCCTCGACTTTCAAGCCGAGATCGACTCACACCACGGTGGCACGTGGGACAGCCCTGTGGGAAAGACTCGTGGGAAAGCCTCGGAAGTGAGGGAAAGGAAAGCCTTGAGGGAAAGCCACAGATCCCTTGATCCACGCGAAGGGAGGCGTGACACTGCTGCTACCACTCGGGAGGAAAGGGCACGTGCTGCCCAAAACGAGACGAGGACTGATTCCCCTTGGGAGACTCCAGAAGTACCCCAAGATCCATGTCAGCACTGGAGAGGAATCCTCAGGTTCCGGCACGGACATCACACAAGGTCTTAGGCCCCGGGGTCGACGGGAGAGGAATCCCGAGAGGCCCCAGAAAAACTCGCATGGGGACTGGCCTTTCCTGAGGCCACCAGAGCGGGTCCCTGATTTCCCCGTCGTAAGTCGAGAGCACCTGCCCGCAACTCGAGAAAATCCAGGAGGTTCTCCCCTCCAGGCGAGATGAGGCCCATTTCCGCTGAGGCGTCTTGAGGCTAATCACACCTAACCTCTGGAACTTCCAAAGGGTCCTTCACACCCTTGCTGCAACTCAAGAATTTCGGCCGACATACCCGTCTCCACTCGAGAGGAAGCACGAGAGTCCCGCCACAACCAGAGGGTCCCGCTTCCGCCTCCTAGCCTCGAGAGGAGGAATCCTTTCCCTGCGTGGTCGGAAAGAATTCCGGCGTTCCGTCGCATCTCAAGAGGAGGCTCTCTCCAAAGGAAAGGCGAGAGGAAATCCAGGGTCGTGCCCCCATTCCCAGAGTCCCCCAGATGTCTCAGTCCATTCCAGGGAAACCTGTTTTCCCTCACTGCCTCGACTTTCAAGCGAGGATCGACTCACACCACGGTGGCACGTGGGACAGCCCTGTGGAAAGCCTCGTGGGAAAGCCTCAAGGGAAAGCCACAGATACCTTGAACCACGCGAAGGGAAGAGAGACACTGCTGCTACAGCTCGGGGGGAAAGCGCACGTGCATGCCCCACTCGAGACGAGGACTTACTCCCCTGGGGAGACTCCAGAAGTACCCCAAGATCCATGTCAGCACTGGAGAGGAATCCTCAGGTTCCGCACGACTCCACAACAGGTCTTAGGTCCCAGCATCGACGGGAGAGGAATCCCGAGAGGCCCCAGAGAACTCGCATGGGGACTGGCCTTTCCTGAGGCCACCAGAGCGGCGTCCCTGAGGTCCCCGCCGTAAGTCGAGGCACCTGCTGCAACTCGAGAAAATCCAGGAGGTTCTCCCCTCCAGACGAGATGAGGCCCATTTCCGTGAGGCGTCACGAGGCTAATCACACCTAACCTCTGGAACTTCCATAGGTCCTTCACACCCTTGCTGCAACTCAAGAAGTTCCCGACATTACCCGTCTCCACTCGAGAGGAAGCACGAGAGTCCCGCCCAAACCTAGAGGAGCCCCGTTTCTGCCTCCTAGCTCGAGAGAGGGATCCTTTCCCTGCGTGGTCAGAAAGATTTCCCGGCGTTCCCGTCATATGTCAAGAGGAGGCGATCTCCACAGGAAAGGAGAGGAACTCCAGGGTGGTGCCACCATTCCCTGAGTCCCCCAGATGTCTCAGTCCATTCCAGGGAAACCTGTTTTCCCTGCACTGCCTCGACTTTCAAGCCGAGGATCGACTCACACCACGGTGGCACGTGGGACAGCCCTGTCGGAAAGCGCGTGGGAAAGCCTCGTGGGAAAGCCTCGTGGGAAAGCCTCGAGGGAAAGCCACAGATCCCTTGATCCATTCGACGGGAAGCATGACAATGCTGCTCCATCTCGGCAGGAAATCGCACGTGCATGCCCCCACTCGAGACGAGGACTGAGTCCCTGGGGAGACTCTAGAATTACCCAAGATCCGTTTCACAGTGGAGAGGAATCCTCAGGTTACGGCACCGACTCCACACAAGTCTTAGGCACCGGAATCGACGGGAGAGGAATCCCGAGAGTCCTTCGAGCTACTCGCATTGGGACTGGCCTTTCCTGAGGCCACCCAGAGCGGGTCCCTGATGTCCCCTTCGTAAGTCGAGAACAGCTGCCCCAACACGAGAAAATCCAGGAGGTTCTCCCCTCCAGGCAAGATGAGGCCCAATTACGCTGAAGTGTCCCGAGGCTCATCACACCTAACCTCTGGAACCTACTAAGGTAATTCACACCATTGCTGCAACTCAAGAAGTTCCCGACAAACCAATCTCCACTCGAGAGGAAGCACGAGAGTCGCGCCCACATTCAGAGGAGCCCCGGTTCCGCCTCCTAGCCTCGAGTGGAGGGATCGTTTCCCTGCGTGTTCGGGAAAGAATTCACGGTTCCCGTCGCATCTCAAGAGGAGGCGCTCTCCACAGGAAAGGCGAGAGGAATTCTACAGTCGTCCCACCATTCCCAGAGTGCCCAAGTTGTCTCTATCCATTCCAGGGAAACCTGTTTTCCCTGCACTGCCTCGACTTTCAAGCCGAGGATCGCTCACACCACGGTGGCACGTGGGACAGCCCTTTGGAAATCCTCGAGGGAAAGCCACTGATCCCATTATCCACTCGACGGGTAGCATGACACTGCTGCTAGAGCTGGGGAGGAAACCGAACGTGCATGTCCCGACTCGAGACGAGGACTGACTCCCCTGGGCGACTCCAGAAGTTCCCAAGATCCATGTCAGCATTGGAGAGGAATCCTCAGGTTCCCGCACTGACTCCAAACAAGGTATTAGGCCCTGGCATCGACGGTAGAGGAATCCGAGAGGCTCCCGAGCAACTCGCAAGGGACTGTCCTTTCCTAGGGCCACCAGAGCGGGTCTCTGATTCCCCTGTCGTAAGTCGAGAGCACCTGCTGCAACTCGAGAAAATCCAGGAAGGTTCTCCCCTCCAGGCGAGATGAGCCCATTTCCGCTGAGGCGTCCTGATGCTAATCACACCTAACCTCTGGAACTTCCAAAGGTTCCTTCACACCCTTGCTGCAACTCAAGAAGTTCCCGACATACCCGTCTCCACTCGAGAGGAAGCACGAGAGTCCCGCCCAAATCCAGATGAGCCCCGTTTCCGCCTCCTAGCTCGAGTGGGGGATCCTTTCCCTGCGTGGTCGGGAAAGAATTCCCGGCATTCCCGTCCCATCTCAATACGCGGCGCTCTCCACAGGAAAGGCAGAGGAACTCCAGGGTCGTGCCACCACTCCTAGAGTCCCCCAGATGTCTTAGTCCATTCCAGGGAAACCTGTTTTCCCTGCACTGCCTCGACTTTCAAGCCCAAGATCGACTCACACCACGGTGGCACGTGGGACAGCCCTGTGGGAAAGACTCGTGGGAAAGCCTCGTGGGAAAGCCTTGAGGGAAAGCCACAGATCCCTTGATCCACGCGAAAGGGAGGCGTGACACTGCTGCTACCACTCGGGAGGAAAGGCACTGCTGCCCAAAACGAGACGAGGATGATTCCCCTTGGAGACTCCAGAAGTACTCCAAGATCCATGTCAGCACTGGAGAGGAATCCTCAGGTTCGGCACGGACATCACACAAGGTCTTAGGCCCCGGGTCGACGGGAGAGGAATCCGAGAGGCCCCAGAAAAACTCGCATGGGGACTGGCCTTTCCTGAGGCCACCAGAGCGGGTCCCTGATTTCCCCGTCGTAAGTCGAGAGCACCTGCCGCAACTCGAGAAAATCCAGGAGGTTCTCCCTCCAGGCGAGATGAGGCCCATTTCCGCTGAGGCGTCTTGAGGCTAATCACACCTAAACCTCTGGAACTTCCAAAGGTCCTTCACACCCTTGCTGCAACTCAAGAATTTCGCCCGACATAACCCGTCTCCACTCGAAGAGGAAGCACGAGAGTCCCGCCCACAACCAGAGGGGTCCCGCTTCCGCCTCCTAGCTCGAGAGGAGGAATCCTTTCCCTGCGTGGTCGGGAAAGAATTCCCGGCGTTCCCGTCGCATCTCAAGAGGAGGCTCTCTCCAAAGGAAAGGCGAGAGGAAATCCAGGGTCGTGCCCCCATTCCCAGAGTCCCCCAGATGTCTCAGTCCATTCCAGGGAAACCTGTTTTCCCTTCACTGCCTCGACTTTCAAAGCCGAGGATCGACTCACACCACGGTGGCACGTGGGACAGCCCTGTGGGAAAGCCTCGTGGGAAAGCCTCAAGGGAAAGCCACAGATACCTTGAACCACGCGAAGGGAAGAGAGACACTGCTGCTACAGCTCGGGGGAAAGCGCACGTGCATGCCCCACTCGAGACGAGGACTTACTCCCCTGGGAGACTCCAGAAGTACCCCAAGATCCATGTCAGCACTGGAGAGGAATCCTCAGGTTCCGGCACCGACTCCACAACAGGTCTTAGGTCCCAGCATCGACGGAGAGGAAATCCCGAGAGGCCCCAGAGAACTCGCATGGGGACTGGCCTTTCCTGAGGCCACCAGAGCGGGTCCCTGAGGTCCCGCGTAAGTCGAGAGCACCTGCTGCAACTCGAGGAAAATCCAGGAGGTTCTCCCCTCCAGACGAGATGAGGCCCATTTCCGCTGAGGCGTCACGAGGCTAATCACACCTAACCTCTGGAACTTCCATAGGGTCCTTCACACCCTTGCTGCAACTCAAGAAGTTCCCCCGACATACCCGTCTCCACTCGAGAGGAAGCACGAGAGTCCCGCCCAAACCTAGAGGAGCCCCGTTTCTGCCTCCTAGCTCGAGAGGAGGGATCCTTCCCTGCGTGGTCAGGAAAGATTTCCCGGCGTTCCCGTCATATGTCAAGAGGAGGGCGATCTCCCACAGGAAAGGAGAGGAACTCCAGGGTGTGCCACCATTCCCTGAGTCCCCCAGATGTCTCAGTCCATTCCAGGGAAACCTGTTTTCCCTGCACTGCCTCGACTTTCAAGCCGAGGATCGACTCACACCACGGTGGCACGTGGGACAGCCCTGTCGGAAAGCCGCGTGGGAAAGCCTCGTGGGAAAGCCTCGTGGGAAAGCCTCGAGGGAAAGCCACAGATCCCTTGATCCATTCCGACGGGAAGCATGACAATGCTGCTCCATCTCGGGCAGGAAATCGCACGTGCATGCCCCCACTCGAGACGAGGACTGATCCCCTGGGGAGACTCTAGAATTACCCCAAGATCCGTTCACAGTGGAGAGGAATCCTCAGGTTACGGCACCGACTCCACACAAGGTCTTAGGCACCGAATCGACGGGAAGGAATCCCGAGAGTCCTTCGAGCTACTCGCATTGGGACTGGCCTTTCCTGAGGCCACCAGAGCGGGTCCCTGATGTCCCCTTCCGTAAGTCGAGAACAGCTGCCCCAACACGAGAAAATCCAGGAGGTTCTCCCCTCCAGGCAAGATGAGGCCCAATTACGCTGAAGTGTCCGAGGCTCATCACACCTAACCTCTGGAACCTACTAAGGGTAATTCACACCATTGCTGCAACTCAAGAAGTTCCCCGACAAACCCAATCTCCACTCGAGAGGAAGCACGAGAGTCGCGCCCACATTCAGAGGACCCCGGTTCCGCCTCCTAGCTCGAGTGGAGGGATCGTTTCCCTGCGTGTTCGGGAAAGAATTCACGGCGTTCCCGTCGCATCTCAAGAGGAGGCGCTCTCCACAGGAAAGGCGAGAGGAATTCTACAGTCGTCCACCATTCCCAGAGTGCCCAAGTTGTCCTCTATCCATTCCAGGAAACCTGTTTTCCCTGCACTGCCTCGACTTTCAAGCCGAGGATCGGCTCACACCACGGTGGCACGTGGGACAGCCCTTTGGAAAATCCTCGAGGGAAAGCCACTGATCCCATTATCCACTCGACGGGTAGCATGACACTGCTGCTAGAGCTGGGGAGGAAACCGAACGTGCATGTCCCGACTCGAGACGAGGACTGACTCCCCTGGGGCGACTCCAGAAGTTCCCAAGATCCATGTCAGCATTGGAGAGGAATCCTCAGGTTCCCGCACTGACTCCAAACAAGGTATTAGGCCCTGGCATCGACGGTAGAGGAATCCCGAGAGGCTCCCGAGCAACTCGCAAGGGACTGTCCTTTCCTAGGCCACCAGAGCGGGTCTCTGAATTCCCTGTCGTAAGTCGGAGAGCACCTGCTGCAACTCGAGAAAATCCAGGAGGTTCTCCCCTCCAGGCGAGATGAGGCCCATTTCCGCTGAGGCGTCCTGATGCTAATCACACCTAACCTCTGGAACTTCCAAAGGTTCCTTCACACCCTTGCTGCAACTCAAGAAGTTCCCCGACATACCCGTCTCCACTCGAGAGGAAGCACGAGAGTCCCGCCCAAATCCAGATGAGCCCCGTTTCCGCCTCCTAGCTCGAGTGGGGGATCCTTTCCCTGCGTGGTCGGGAAAGAATTCCCGGCATTCCCGTCCCATCTCAATACGCGGCGCTCTCCACAGGAAAGGCAGAGGAACTCCAGGGTCGTGCCACCACTCCTAGAGTCCCCCAGATGTCTTAGTCCATTCCAGGGAAACCTGTTTTCCCTGCACTGCCTCGACTTTCAAGCCCAAGATCGACTCACACCACGGTGGCACGTGGGACAGCCCTGTGGGAAAGACTCGTGGGAAAGCCTCGTGGGAAAGCCTTGAGGAAAGCCACAGATCCCTTGATCCACGCGAAGGGAGGCGTGACACTGCTGCTACCACTCGGGAGGAAAGGGCACGTGCTGCCCAAAACGAGAACGAGGACTGATTCCCCTTGGGAGACTCCAGAAGTACCCCAAGATCCATGTCAGCACTGGAGAGGAATCCTCAGGTTCCGGCACCGGACATCACACAAGGTCTTAGGCCCCCGGGGTCCGACGGGAGAGGAATCCCGAGAGGGCCCCAGAAAAACTCGCATGGGCCTGGCCTTTCCTGAGGCCACCAGAGCGGGTCCCTGATTCCCCGTCGTAAGTCGAGAGCACCTGCCGCAACTCGAGAAAATCCAGGAGGTTCTCCCCTCCAGGCGAGATGAGGCCCATTTCCGCTGAGGCGTCTTGAGGCTAATCACACCTAACCTCTGGAACTTCCAAAGGGTCCTTCACACCCTTGCTGCAACTCAAGAATTTCGCCGACATACCCGTCTCCACTCGAGAGGAAGCACGAGAGTCCCGCCCACAACCAGAGGGCCCGCTTCCGCCTCCTAGCTCGAGAGGAGGATCCTTTCCTGCGTGGTCGGGAAAGAATTCCCGGCGTTCCCGTCGCATCTCAAGAGGAGGCTCTCTCCAAAGGAAAGGCGAGAGGAAATCCAGGGTCGTGCCACCATTCCCAGAGTCCCCCAGATGTCTCAGTCCATTCCAGGGAAACCTGTTTTCCCTGCACTGCCTCGACTTTCAAGCCGAGGATCGACTCACACCACGGTGGCACGTGGGACAGCCCTGTGGGAAAGCCTCGTGGAAAGCCTCAAGGGAAAGCCACAGATACCTTGATACCACGCGAAAGGGAAGAGAGACACGCTGCTACAGCTCGGGAGGAAAGCGCACGTGCATGCCCCCACTCGAGACGAGGACTTACTCCCCTGGGAGACTCCAGAAGTACCCCAAGATCCTGTCAACACTGGAGAGGAATCCTCAGGTTCCGGCACCGACTCCACAACAGGTCTTAGTCCCAGCATCGACGGGAGAGGAATCCCGAGAAGGCCCCAGAGAACTCGCATGGGGACTGGCCTTTCCTGAGGCCACCAGAGCGGGTCCCTGAGGTCCCCGCCGTAAGTCGAGAGCACCTGCCTGCAACTCGAGAAAATCCAGGAGGTTCTCCCCTCCAGACGAGATGAGGCCCATTTCCGCTGAGGCGTCACGAGCTAATCACACCTAACTCTGGAACTTCCATAGGGTCCTTCACACCCTTGCTGCAACTCAAGAAGTTCCCCGACATACCCGTCTCCACTCGAGAGGAAGCACGAGAGTCCCGCCCAAACCTAGAGGAGCCCCGTTTCTGCCTCCTAGCTCGAGAGGAGGGATCCTTTCCCTGCGTGGTCAGGAAAGAATTCCCGGCGTTCCCGTCATATGTCAAGAGGAGGCGATCTCCACAGGAAAGGCAGAGGAACTCCAGGGTGGTCCACCATTCCCGAGTCCCCCAGATGTCTCAGTCCCATTCCAGGGAAACCTGTTTTCCCCTGCACTGCCTCGACTTTCAAGCCGAGGGATCGACTCACACCACGTGCACGTGGGACAGCCCTGTGGGAAAGCCCGTGGGAAAGCCTCGTGGGAAAATCCTCGTGGGAAAGCCTCGAGGAAAAGCCACAGATCCTTGATCCATCCGAACGGGAAGCATGACAATGCTGCTACATCTCGGCAGAAACGCACGTCATGCCCCCACTCGAGACGAGGACTGATCCCCTGGGGAGACTCTAGAATTACCCAAGATCCATGTCACAGTGGAGAGGAATCCTCAGGTTCCGGCACCGACTCCACACAAGGTCTTAGGCACCGGAATCGACGGGAGAGGAATCCCGAGAGTCCTTCGAGCTACTCGCATTGGGACTGGCCTTTCCTGAGGCCACCAGAGCGGGTCCCTGATGTCCCCTTCGTAAGTCGAGAACAGCTGCCCCAACACGAGAAAATCCAGGAGGTTCTCCCCTCCAGGCGAGATGAGGCCCATTTACCGCTGAAGGTGTCTCGAGGCCTAATCACACCTAACCTCTGGAACTTCCAAAGGTCTTCACACCCTTGCTGCAACTCAAGAAGTTCCCCGACATACCCGTCTCCACTCGAGAGGAAGCACGAGAGTCCCGCCCACATCCAGAGGAGCCCCGTTCCGCCTCCTAGCTCGAGTAGGAGGGATCCTTTCCCTGCGTGGTCGGGAAAGAATTCCCGGCGTTCCCGTCGCATCTCAAGAGGAGGCGCTCTCCACTAGGAAAGCGAGAGGAATCCAGGTCGTGCCACCATTCCCAGAGTCCCCAGATGTCTCAGTCCATTCCAGGAAACCTGTTTTCCCTGCACTGCCTCGACTTTCAAGCCGAGGATCGGACTCACACCACGGTGGCACGTGGGACAGCCCTGTGGGAAAGCTCGTGGAAGCCTCGTGGGAAAGCCTCGAGGGAAACCACAATCCCTGGATCCACCGAGGGAAGCATGACACTGCTGCTACAGCTCGGGAGGAAAGCCGCACGTGCATGCCCGACTCGAGACGAGGACTGACTCCCCTGGGGAGACTCCAGAAGTATCCCAAGATCCATGTCAGCATTGGAGAGGAATCCTCAGGTTCCCGCACTGACTCCAAACAAGGTATTAGGCCCTGGCATCGACGGTAGAGGAATCCCGAGAGGCTCCGAGCAACTCGCAAGGGGACTGTCCTTTCCTAGGCCACCAGAGCGGGTCTCTGATTCCCTGTCGTAAGTCGAGAGCACCTGCTGCAACTCGAGAAAATCCAGGAGTTCTCCCCTCCAGGCGAGATGAGGCCCATTTCCGCTGAGGCGTCCTGATGCTAATCACACCTAACCTCTGGAACTTCCAAAGGTTCCTTCACACCCTTGCTGCAACTCAAGAAGTTCCCCGACATACCCGTCTCCACTCGAGAGGAAGCACGAGAGTCCCGCCCAAATCCAGATGAGCCCCGTTTCCGCCTCCTAGCTCGAGTGGGGGATCCTTTCCCTGCGTGGTCGGGAAAGAATTCCCGGCATTCCCGTCCCATCTCAATACGCGGCGCTCTCCACAGGAAAGGCAGAGGAACTCCAGGGTCGTGCCACCACTCTAGAGTCCCCAGATGTCTTAGTCCATTCCAGGGAAACCTGTTTTCCCTGCACTGCCTCGACTTTCAAGCCAAGATCGACTCACACCACGTGGCACGTGGGACAGCCCTGTGGGAAAGACTCGTGGGAAAGCCTCGTGGGAAAGCCTTGAGGGAAAGCCACAGATCCCTTGATCCACGCGAAGGGAGGCGTGACACTGCTGCTACCACTCGGGAGGAAAGGCACGTGCTGCCCAAACGAGACGAGGACTGATTCCCTTGGGAGACTCCAGAAGTACCCCAAGATCCATGTCAGCACTGGAGAGGAATCCTCAGGTTCCGGCACGGACTCCACACAAGGTCTTAGGCCCGGGATCGACGGGAGAGGAATCCCGAGAGGCCCAGAAAACTCGCATGGGACTGGCCTTTCCTGAGGCCACCAGAGCGGGTCCTGAGGTCCCCGCCGTAAGTCGAGAGCACCTGCCGCAACTCGAGAAAATCCAGGAGGTTCTCCCCTCCAGGCGAGATGAGGCCCATTTTCCGCTGAGGCGTCCCGAGGCTAATCACACCTAACCTCTGGAACTTCCATAGGGTCCTTCACACCTTGCTGCAACTCAAGAAGTTCCTCCGACATATCCGTCTCCACTCGAGAGGAAGCACGAGAGTCCCGCCCACATCCAGAGAGCCCCGTTTCCGCCTCCTAGCTCGAGAGGAGGGATCCTTTCCCTGCGTGGTCCGGAAAGAATTCCGCGTTCCCGTCGCATCTCAAGAGGAGGCGCTCTCCACAGGAAAGGCGAGAGGAACTCCAGGTCGTGTCCACCATTCCAGAGTCCCCCAGATGTCTCAGTCCATTCCAGGGAAACCTGTTTTCCCTGCACTGCCTCGACTTTCAAGCCGAGGATCGGACTCACACCACGGTGGCACGTGGGACAGCCTGTGGGAAGCCTCGTGGGAAAAGCCTCGGAAACCTCGGAGGGGAAAGCCACAGATCCCTTGATCCACGCGAAGGGAAGCGTGACAACTGCTGCTACAGCTCGGGAGGAAATGCGCACGTGCATGCCCCACTCGAGACGAGGACTACTCCCCTGGGAGACTCCAGAATTACCCAAGATCCATGTCACACTGGAGAGGAATCCTCAGGTTCGGCACCGACTCCACACAAGGTCTTAGGCCCGGCATCGACGGGAGAGGAATCCCGAGAGCCCCGAGCTACTCGCATGGGGACTGGCCTTTCCTGAGGCCACCAGAGCGGTCCCTGATGTCCCCGTCGTAAGTCGAGAGCACCTGCCGCAACCGAGAAAATCCAGGAGGTTCTCCCCTCCAGGCGAGATGAGGCCCATTTCGCTGAGGTGTCCGAGGCTAATCACACCTAACCTCTGGAACTCCAAAGGGTCATTCACACCCTTGCTGCAACTCAAGAAGTTCCCGACAATACCATCTCACTCGAGAGGAAGCACGAGAGTCCCGCCCAAATCCAGAGGAGCCCCGTTTCCGCCTCCTAGCTCGAGTGGAGGGATCTTTCCCTGCGTGTTCGGGAAAGAATCCCGGCGTTCCGTCGCATCTCAAAGAGGAGGCGCTCTCCACAGGAAAGGCGAGAGGAACTCCAGGCTGCCACCATTCCAGAGTCCCAGATGTCTCAGTCCATTCCAGGGAAACCTGTTTTCCCTGCACTGCCTCGACTTTCAAGCCGAGGATCGGCTCACACCACGTGGCACGTGGGACAGCCCTGTGGGAACCTCGTGAAAAGCTCGTGGAAAGCCTCGAAGCCACAGATCCTTGATCCACCGAAGGGAAGCATGACACTGCTGCTAGAGCTCGGAGGAAACGCACGTGCATGCCCACTCAGAGACGAGGACTGACTCCCCTGGGGCGACTCCAGAAGTACCCAAGATCCATGTCAGCACTGGAGAGGAATCCTCAGGTTCCGGCACCACTCCACAAGGTATTAGGCCTGGCATCGACGGAGAGGAATCCGAGAGGCCCCGAGCACTCGCATGGGGACTGGCCTTTCCTGAGGCCACCAGAGCGGTCCCTGAGGTCCCCGTCGTAAGTCGAGAGCACCTGCCGCAACTCGAGAAAATCCAGGAGGTTCTCCCCTCCAGGCGAGATGAGCCCATTTCCGCTAGAGCGTCTCGAGGCTAATCACACCTAACCTCTGGAACTTCCAAAGGTCCATTCACACCCTTGCTGCAACTCAAGAAGTTCCCCCGACATACCCGTCTCCACTCGAAGAGGAAGCACGGAGAGTCCCGCCCACATCCAGAGGAGCCCGTTTCCGCCTCCTAGCTCGAGAGGAGGGATCCTTTCCCTGCGTGGTCGGGAAAGAATTCCCGGCGTTCCCGTCGCATCTTCAAGAGGAGGCGCTCTCCACAGGAAAGGCGAGAGGAACTCCAGGTCGTGCCACCATTCCCAGAGTCCCCCAGATGTCTCAGTCCATTCCAGGGAAACCTGTTTTCCCTGCACTGCCTCGACTTTCAAGCCGAGGATCGACTCACACCACGGTGGCACTGGGACAGCCCTGTGGGAAAGCCTCGGGGAAAAGCCTCCGTGGGAAAGCCTCGAGGGAAAGCCACAGATCCCTTTGATCCACGCGAAGGGAAGGCCGACACTGCTGCTACAGCTCGGGAGGAAAGCGCACGTGCATGCCCCCACTCGAGACGGAGGACTGACTCCCCTGGGAGACTCCAGAAGTACCCCAAGATCCATGTCAGCACTGGAGAGGAATCCTCAGGTTCCGGCACCGACTCCACACAAGGTTTAGGCCCCGGCATCGACGGGAGAGGAATCCCGAGAGGCCCCGAGCAACTCGCATGGGACTGGCCTTTCCTGAGGCCACCAGAGCGGGTCCCTGAGGTCCCCGTCGTAAGTCGAGAGCACCTGCCGCAACTCGAGAAAATCCAGGAGGTTCTCCCCTCCAGGCGAGATGAGCCCATTTCCGCTGAGGCGTCTCGAGGCTAATCACACCTAACCTCTGGAACTTCCAAAGGTCCTTCACACCCTTGCTGCAACTCAAGAAGTTTCCCGACATACCCGTCTCCACTCGAGAGAAGCACGAGAGTCCCGCCCACATCCAGAGGAGCCCGTTCCGCCTCCTAGCTCAGAGGAGGGATCCTTTCCCTGCGTGGTCGGGAAGAATTCCCGGCGTTCCCGTCGCATCTCAAGAGAGGCGCTCTCCAAAGGAAAGGCGAGAGGAACTCCAGGGTCGTGCCACCATTCCCAGAGTCCCCCAGATGTCTCAGTCCATTCCAGGAAACCTGTTTTCCCTGCACTGCCTCGACTTTCAAGCCGAGGATCGACTCACACCACGGTGGCACGTGGGACAGCCCTGTGGGAAAGCCTCGTGGGAAAGCCTCGAGGGAAAGCCACAGATCCCTTGATCCACGCGAAGGGAAGGTGACACTGCTGCTACAGCTCGGGAGGAAAGCGCACGTGCATGCCCCCACTCGAGACGAGGACTGACTCCCTGGGGAGACTCCAGAAGTACCCCAAGATCCATGTCAGCACTGGAGAGGAATCCTCAGGTTTCCGCACCGACTCCACACAAGGTCTTAGGCCCGCATCGACGGGAGAGGAATCCCGAGAGGCCCCCGAGCAACTCGCATGGGGACTGGCCTTTCCTGAGGCCACCAGAGCGGGTCCCTGAGGTCCCCGTCTGTAAGTCGAGAGCACCTGCCGCAACTCGAGAAAATCCAGGAGGTTCTCCCCTCCAGGCGAGATGAGGCCCATTTCCGCTGAGGCGTCTCGAGGCTAATCACACCTAACCTCTGGAACTTCCAAAGGGTCCTTCACACCCTTGCTGCAACTCAAGAAGTTCCCCGACATACCCGTCTCCACTCGAGAGGAAGCACGAGAGTCCCGCCCACATCCAGAGGAGCCCCGTTTCCGCCTCCTAGCTCGAGAGGAGGGATCCTTTCCCTGCGTGTCGGGAAAGAATTTCCGGCGTTCCCGTCGCATCTCAAGAGGAGGGCTCTCCACAGGAAAGCGAGAGGAACTCCAGGGTCGTGCCACCATTCCCAGAGTCCCCAGATGTCTCAGTCCATTCCAGGGAACCTGTTTTCCCTGCACTGCCTCGACTTTCAAGCCGAGGATCACTCACACCACCGGTGGCACGTGGGACAGCCGCTGTGGGAAAGCCTCGTGGGAAAGCCTCGTGGAAAGCCTCGAGGGAAAGCCACAGATCCCTTGATCCACTCGAAGGGAAGCATGACACTGCTGCTACAAGCTCGGGAGGAAATCGCACGTGCATGCCCCACTCGAGACGAGGACTGACTCCCCTGGGGAGACTCCAGAAGTACCCCAAGATCCATGTCAGCACTGGAGAGGAATCCTCAGGTTCCGGCACCGACTCCACACAAGGTCTTAGGCCCCGGCATCGACGGGAGAGGAATCCCGAGAGGCCCCCGAGCAACTCGCATGGGACTGGCCTTTCCTGAGGCCACCAGAGCGGGTCCCTGAGGTCCCCGTCGTAAGTCGAGAGACACCTGCCGCAACTCGAGAAAATCCAGGAGGTTCTCCCCTCCAGGCGAGATGAGGCCCATTTCCGCTGAAGCGTCCGAGGCTAATCACACCTAACCTCTGGAACTTCCAAAGGGTCCTTCACACCCTTGCTGCAACTCAAGAAGTTCCCGACATACCCGTCTCCACTCGAGAGGAAGCACGAGAGTCCGCCCACATCCAGAGTGAGCCCCGCTTCCGCCTCCTAGCTCGAGAGGAGGGATCCTTTCCCTGCGTGGTCAGGAAAGAATTCCCGGCGTTCCCGTCGCATCTTCAAGAGGAGGCGCTCTCCAACAGGAAAGGCGAGAGGAACTCCAGGTCGTGCCACCATTCCCAGAGTCCCCAGATGTCTCAGTCCATTCCAGGGAAACCTGTTTTCCCTGCACTGCCTCGACTTTCAAGCTGAGGATCGACTCACACCACGGTGGCACGTGGGACAGCCCTGTGGGAAAGACCTCGGGAAAGCCTCGAAGGGAAAGCCACAGATCCCTTGATCCACGCGAAGGGAAGCGATGACACTGCTGCTACAGCTCGGGAGGAAAGCGCACGTGCATGCCCCACTCGAGACGAGGACTGACTCCCCTGGGGAGACTCCAGAAGTACCCAAGATCCATGTCAGCACTGGAGAGGAATCCTCAGGTTCCCGGCACCGACTCCACACAAGGTCTTAGGCCCTGGCATCGACGGGAGAGGAATCCCGAGAGGCCCCGAGCAACTCGCATGGGGACTGGCCTTTCCTGAGGCCACCAGAGCGGGTCCCTGAGTTCCCCGTCGTAAGTCGAGAGCACCTGCTGCAACTCGAGAAAATCCAGGAGGTTCTCCCCTCCAGGCGAGATGAGGCCCATTTCCGCTGAGGCGTCCGAGGCTAATCAACCTAACCTCTGGAACTTCAAAGGGTCCTTCACACCCTTGCTGCAACTCAAGAAGTTCCCCGACATACCCGTCTCCACTCGAGAGGAAGCACGAGAGTCCCGCCCACATCCAGAGGAGCCCGTTTCCGCCTCCTAGCTCGAGAGGAGGGATCCTTTCCCTGCGTGGTCGGGAAAGAATCCCGGCGTTCCCGTCGCATCTCAAGAGGAGGCTCTCTCCACAGAAAGGCGAGAGGAACTCCAGGGTCGTGCCACCATTCCCAGAGTCCCCCAGATGTCTCAGTCCATTCCAGGCGAAACCTGTTTTCCCTGCACTGCCTCGACTTTCAAGCCGAGGATCGACTCACACCACGGTGGCACGTGGGACAGCCCTGTGGAAGCCTCGTGGAGCCTCGGGAAAGCCTCGAGGGAAAGCCACAGATCCCTTGATCCACGCGAAGGGAAGCGCGACACTGCTGCTACAGCTCGGAAGGAAAAGCGCACGTGCATGCCCCACTCGAGACGAGGACTGACTCCCCTGGGAGACTCCAGAAGTACCCAAGATCCATGTCAGCACTGGAGAGGAATCCTCAGGTTCCGGCACCAACTCCACCAAGGTCTTAGCCCGCATCGACGGGAGAGGAATCCGAGAGGCCCCGAGCAACTCGCATGGGGACTGGCCTTCCTGAGGCCACCAGAGCGGGTCCTGAGGTCCCCGTCGTAAGTCGAGAGCACCTGCGCAACTCGAGAAAATCCAGGAGGTTCTCCCCTCCAGGCGAGATGAGGCCCATTTCCGCTGAGGCGTCACGAGGCTAATCACACCTAAACCTCTGGAACTTCCAAAGGGTCCTTCACACCCTTGCTGCAACTCAAGAAGTTCCCCGACATACCCGTCTCCACTCGAGAGGAAGCACGAGAGTCCCGCCCACACCTAGAGGAGCCCCGTTTCTGCCTCCTAGCTCGAGAGGAGGGATCCTTTCCCTGCGTGGTCAGGAAAGATTTCCCGGCGTTCCCGTCGTATGTCAAGAGGAGGCGATCTCCACAGGAAAGGGAGAGGAACTCCAGGTCGTGCCACCATTCCCTGAGTCCCCTAGATGTCTCAGTCCATTCCAGGGAAACCTGTTTTCCCTGCACTGCCTCGACTTTCAAGCCGAGGATCGACTCGACACCACGGTGGCACGTGGGACAGCCCTGTCGGAAAGCCGCGTGGGAAAGCCTCGTGGGAAAGCCTCGTGGGAAAGCCTCGAGGGAAAGCCACAGATCCCTTGATCCATTCGACGGGAAGCATGACAATGCTGCTCCATCTCGGCAGGAAAATCGCACGTGCATGCCCCCACTCGAGACGAGGACTGAGTCCCCTGGGGAGACTCTAGAATTACCCCAAGATCCGTTTCACAGTGGAGAGGAATCCTCAGGTTACGGCACCGACTCCACACAAGGTCTTAGGCACCGGAATCGACGGGAGAGGAATCCCGAGAGGCCTTCGAGCTACTCGCATTGGGACTGGCCTTTCCTGAGACCACCAGAGCGGGTCCCTGATGTCCCCGTCGTAAGTCGAGAACAGCTGCCCCAACACGAGAAAATCCAGGAGGTTCTCCCCTCCACGCAAGATGAGGCCCTATTACGCTGCAGTGTCCCGAGGCTCATCACACCTAACCTCTGGAACCTACTAAGGGTCATTCACACCATTGCTGCAACTCAATAAGTTCCCCGACAAACCAATCTCCACTCGAGAGGAAGCACGAGAGTTGCGCCCACATTCAGAATAGCCCCGGTTCCGCCTCCTAGCTCGAGTGGAGGGATCGTTTCCCTGCGTGTTCAGGAAAGAATTCACGGCGTTCCCGTCGCATCTCAAGAGGAGGCGCTCTCCACTGGAAAGGCGAGAGGAATTCTACAGTCGTCCCACCATTCCCAGAGTGCCCAAGATGTCTCTATCCATTCCAGGGAAACCTGTTTTCCCTGCACTGCCTCGACTTTCAAGCTGAGGATCGACTCACACCACGGTGGCACGTGGGACAGCCCTGTGGGAAAGCCTCGTGGGAAAGCCTCAAGGGAAAGCCACAGATCCCTTGAACCACGCGAAGGGACGAGAGACACTGCTGCTACAGCTCGGGAGGAAAGCGCACGTGCATGCCCCACTCGAGACGAGGACTGACTCCTCTGGGGAGACTCCAGAAGTACCCCAAGATCCATGTCAGCACTGGAGAGGAATCCTCAGGTTCCGGCACCGACTCCACAAGAGGTCTTAGGTCCCAGCATTGACGGCAGAGGAATCCCGAGAGGCCCCGAGCAACTCGCATGGGGACTGGCCTTTCTTGAGGCCACCAGAAGGGGTCACTGAGGTCCCCGTCGTAAGTCGAGAGCACCTGCAGCAAGTCGAGAAAATCCAGGAGGTTCGACCCTCCAGGCGAGATGAGGCCTATTTCCGCTGAGGCGTCTCGAGGCTAATCACACCTAACATCTGGAACTTCCAAAGGGTCCTTCACACCGTTGCTGCAACTCAAGAAGTTCCCCGACATACCCGTCTCCACTCGAGAGGAAGCACGAGAGTCCCGGCCACATCCAGAGGAGCCCCGTTTCCGCCTCCTAGCTCGAGAGGAGGGATCCTTTCCCTGCGTGGTCGAGAAAGAATTCCCGGAGTTCCCTTCGCATCTCAAGAGGAGGCACTCTCCACAGGAAAGGCGAGAGGAACTCCAGAGTCGTGCCACCATTCCCAGAGTCCCCCAGATGTCTCAGTCCATTCCAGGGAAACCTGTTTTCCCGGCACTGCCTCAGCTTTCAAGCCAAGGATGGACTCACACCATGGTGGCACGTGGGACAGCCCTGTGGGAAAGGCTCGTGTGAGAGCCTCGTGGGAAAGTCTCGAGGGAAAGCCACAGATCCCTTGATCCACGCGAAGGGAAGCGTGACACTGCTGCTACAGCTCGGGAAGAAAGCGCACGTGCATGCCCCACTCGAGACGAGGACCGACTCCATTGAGGAATCTCCAGAAGTACCCCAAGATCCATGTCAGCACTGGAGAGGAATCCTCAGGTTCCGACACTGACTCCACGCAAGGTCATTAGGCTCTGGCATCGACGGGAAAGGAATCTCGAGAGGCCGCGAGCAACTCGCATGGGGACTGGCCTTTCCTGAGGCCACCAGAGCGCGTCCCTGAGATCCCCGTCGAAAGTCGAGAGCACCTGCCGCAACTCGAGAAAATCCAGGAGGTTCTCCCCTTCAGCGAGATGAGGCCCATTTCCGCTGAGGCGTCTCCAGGCAAATCACACCTAACCTCTGGAACTTCCAAAGGGTCCTTCACACCCTTGCTGCAACTCAAGAAGTTCGCCGACATACCCGTCTCGACACGAGAGGAAGCACGAGAGTCACGCCCACACCCAGAGGAGCCCCGTTTCCGCCTCCTAGATCGAGAGGAGGCATCCTTTCGCTGCGTGTTCGGGAAAGAATTTCCGGCGTACCCATCTCATCTCAAGAGGAGGTGCTTTCCACAGGAAAGGCGAGAAGAACTCCAGGGTCGTGCCACCACTCCCAGAGACACCAGATGTCTCCGTCCATTCCAGGGAAACCTGTTTACCCTGCACTGCATCGACTTTCAAGCCAAGGATCAACTCACACCACGGTGGCATGTCGGACAGCGTTGTGGGAAAGCCTCGTGAAAAAGCCTCCAGGGAAAGCCTCGAGGGAAAGACACAGATCCCTTTATCCCCTTGAAGGGAAGCATGACACTGCTGCTACAGCTCGGGAGGAAAACGCACGTGCATGCCCCGACTCGAGACAAGGACTGACTCCCGTGGGGAGAATCCAGAAGTACCCCAAGATCCATGTCAGCACTGGAGAGGAATCCTCAGGTTCCGGCACCGACTCCACACAAGATCTTAGGCCCCGGCATCGACGGGAGAGGAATCCCGAGAGGCCCCCGAGCAACTCGCATGGAGACTGGCCTTTCCTGAGGCCACCAGAGCGGGTCTCTGAGGTCCCCGCCGTTAGTCGAGAGCACCTGCCGCAACTCGAGAAAATCCAGTAGGTTCTCCCCTCCAGGCGAGATGAGGCCCATTTCCGCTGAGGCGTCACGAGGCTAATCACACCTAACCTCTGGAACTTCCAAAGGGTCCTTCACACCCTTGCTGCAACTCAAGAAGTTCGCCGACATACCCGTCACCACTCGAGAGGAAGCACGAGAGTCCCGCCCACAACCATAGTGGTCCCGCTTCCGCCTCCTAGCTCGAGAGGAGGAATCCTTTCCCTGCGTGGTCGGGAAAGAATTCCCGGCGTTCCCGTCGCATCTTAAGAGGAGGCTCTCTCAAAAGGAAAGGAGAGAGGAACTCCAGGGTCGTGCCCCCATTCCCAGAGTCCCCCAGATGTCTCAGTCCATTCCAGGGAAACCTGTTTTCCCTTCACTGCCTCGACTTTCAAGCTGAGGATCGACTCACACCACGGTGGCACGTGGGACAGCCCTGTGGGAAAGACTCGTGGGAAAGCCTCAAGGGAAAGCCACAGATCCCTTGAACCACGCGAAGGGAAGAGAGACACTGCTGCTACAGCTCGGGAGGAAAGCGCACGTGCATGCCCCACTCGAGACGAGGACTGACTCCTCTGGGGAGACTCCAGAAGTACCCCAAGATCCATGTCAGCACTGGAGAGGAATCCTCAGGTTCCGGCACCGACTCCACAAGAGGTCTTAGGTCCCAGCATCGACGGGAGAGGAATCCCGAGAGGCCCCAGAGAACTCGCATGGGGACTGGCCTTTCCTGAGGCCACCAGAGCGGGTCCCTGAGGTCCCCGCTGTAAGTCGAGAGCACCTGCTGCAACTCGAGAAAATCCAGGAGGTTCTCCCCTCCAGGCGAGATGAGGCCCATTTCCGCTGAGGCGTCACGAGGCTAATCACACCTAACCTCTGGAACTTCCAAAGGGTCCTTCACACCCTTGCTGCAACTCAAGAAGTTCCCCGACATACCCGTCTCCACTCGAGAGGAAGCACGAGAGTCCCGCCCACACCTAGAGGAGCCCCGTTTCTGCCTCCTAGCTCGAGAGGAGGGATCCTTTCCCTGCGTGTCAGGAAAGATTTCCCGGCGTTCCCGTCGTATGTCAAGAGGAGGCGATCTCCACAGGAAAGGAGAGGAACTCCAGGGTCGTGCCACCATTCCCTGAGTCCCCTAGATGTCTCAGTCCATTCCAGGGAAACCTGTTTTCCCTGCACTGCCTCGACTTTCAAGCCGAGGATCGACTCACACCACGGTGGCACGTGGGACAGCCCTGTCGGAAAGCCGCGTGGGAAAGCCTCGTGGGAAAGCCTCGTGGGAAAGCCTCGAGGGAAAGCCACAGATCCCTTGATCCATTCGACGGGAAGCATGACAATGCTGCTCCATCTCGGCAGGAAATCGCACGTGCATGCCCCCACTCGAGACGAGGACTGAGTCCCCTGGGGAGACTCTAGAATTACCCCAAGATCCGTTTCACAGTGGAGAGGAATCCTCAGGTTACGGCACCGACTCCACACAAGGTCTTAGGCACCGGAATCGACGGGAGAGGAATCCCGAGAGGCCTTCGAGCTACTCGCATTGGGACTGGCCTTTCCTGAGGCCACCAGAGCGGGTCCCTGATGTCCCCGTCGTAAGTCGAGAACAGCTGCCCCAACACGAGAAAATACAGGAGGTTCTCCCCTCCACGCAAGATGAGGCCCTATTACGCTGAAGTGTCCCGAGGCTCATCACACCTAACCTCTGGAACCTACTAAGGGTCATTCACACCATTGCTGCAACTCAAGAAGTTCCCCGACAAACCAATCTCCACTCGAGAGGAAGCACGAGAGTCGCGCCCACATTCAGAATAGCCCCGGTTCCGCCTCCTAGCTCGAGTGGAGGGATCGTTTCCCTGCGTGTTCAGGAAAGAATTCACGGCGTTCCCGTCGCATCTCAAGAGGAGGCGCTCTCCACAGGAAAGGCGAGAGGAATTCTACAGTCGTCCCACCATTCCCAGAGTGCCCAAGATGTCTCTATCCATTCCAGGGAAACCTGTTTTCCCTGCACTGCCTCGACTTTCAAGCTGAGGATCGGCTCACACCACGGTGGCACGTGGGACAGCCGTTTGGAAAATCCTCGAGGGAAAGCCACTGATCCCATTATCCACTCGACCGGTAGCATGACACTGCTGCTAGAGCTCGGGAGGAAAGCGAACGTGCATGTCCCGACTCAAGACGAGGACTGACTCCCCTGGGGCGACTCCAGAAGTTCCCAAGATCCATGTCAGCATTGGAGAGGAATCCTCAGGTTCCCGCACTGACTCCAAACAAGGTATTAGGCCCTGGCATCGACGGTAGAGGAATCCCGAGAGGCTCCCGAGCAACTCGCAAGGGGACTGTCCTTTCCTAGGGCCACCAGAGCGGGTCTCTGAATTCCCTGTCGTAAGTCGGGAGCACCTGCTGCAACTCGAGAAAATCCAGGAGGTTCTCCCCTCCAGGCGAGATGAGGCCCATTTCCGCTGAGGCGTCCTGATGCTAATCACACCTAACCTCTGGAACTTCCAAAGGTTCCTTCACACCCTTGCTGCAACTCAAGAAGTTCCCCGACATACCCATCTCCACTCGAGAGGAAGCACGAGAGTCCCGCCCAAATCCAGATGAGCTCCGTTTCCGCCTCCTAGCTCGAGTGGGGGGATCCTTTCCCTGCGTGCTCGGGAAAGAACTCCCGGCGTTCCTGTCGAATCTCAAGAGGAGGCTCTCTCCACAGGAAAGGGGAGAAGAACTCCAGGGTCGTGCCACCATTCCCAGAGTCCCCCAGATGTCTCAGTACATTCCAGGGAAACATGTTTTCCCTGCACTGCCTCGACTTTCTAGCCAAGGATAGACTCACAACACGGTGGCACGTGGGACAGCCCTGAGGGAAAGCCTCGTGGGAAAGCCTCGTGTGAAAGCCTCGAGGGAAAGTCACAGATCCCTTGATCCACGCGAAGGGAAGCGCGACACTGAAGCTACAGCTCGGAAGGAAAACGCACGTGAATGCCCCCACTCGAGAGGAGGACTGACTCCCCTGGGGAGACTCCAGAAGTACCCCAAGATCCATGTCAGCACTGGAGAGGAATCCTCAGGTTCCGGCACCAACTCCACCCAAGGTCATATGCTCCGGCATCGACGGGAGAGGAATCCCGAGAGGCCCCTGAGCAACTCCCATGGGGACTGGCCTTTCCTGAGGCCACCAGAGCGGGTCCCTGAGGTCCCCGTCGTAAGTCGAGAGCACCTGCCTTACCTCGAGAAAATCCAGGAGGTTCTCCCCTCCGGGCGAGATGAGGCCCATTTCCGCTAATGCGTCACGAGGCTAATCACATCTAACATCTGGAACTTCCGAAGGGTCATTCACACCCTTGCTGCAACTCAAGAAGTTCCCCGACATACCCGTCTCCACTCGAGAGGAAGCACGAGAGTCCCGCCCACACCTAGAGGAGCCCCGTTTCTGCCTCCTAGCTCGAGAGGAGGATCCTTTCCCTGCGTGGTCAGGAAAGATTTCCCGGCGTTCCCGTCGTATGTCAAGAGGAGGCGATCTCCACAGGAAAGGAGAGGAACTCCAAGGTCGTGCCACCATTCCCTGAGTCCCCTAGATGTCTCAGTCCATTCCAGGGAAACCTGTTTTCCCTGCACTGCCTCGACTTTCAAGCCGAGGATCGACTGACACACACGGTGGCACGTGGGACAGCCCTGTCGGAAAGCCGCGTGGGAAAGCCTCGTGGGAAAGCCTCGTGGGAAAGCCTCGAGGGAAAGCCACAGATCCCTTGATCCATTCGACGGGAAGCATGACAATGCTGCTCCATCTCGGCAGGAAATCGCACGTGCATGCCCCCACTCGAGACGAGGACTGAGTCCCCTGGGGAGACTCCTAGAATTACCCCAAGATCCGTTTCACAGTGGAGAGGAATCCTCAGGTTACGGCACCGACTCCACACAAGGTCTTAGGCACCGGAATCGACGGGAGAGGAATCCCGAGAGGCCTTCGAGCTACTCGCATTGGGACTGGCCTTTCCTGAGACCACCAGAGCGGGTCCCTGATGTCCCCGTCGTAAGTCGAGAACAGCTGCCCCAACACGAGAAAATCCAGGAGGTTCTCCCCTCCACGCAAGATGAGGCCCTATTTACGCTGCAGGTGTCCCGAGGCTCAATCACACCTAACCTCTGGAACCTACTAAGGGTCATTCACACCATTGCTGCAACTCAATAAGTTCCCCGACAAACCAATCTCCACTCGAGAGGAAGCACGAGAGTTGCCGCCCACATTCAGAATAGCCCGGTTCCGCCTCCTAGCTCGAGTGGAGGGATCGTTTCCCTGCGTGTTCAGGAAAGAATTCCACGGCGTTCCCGTCGCATCTCAAGAGGAGGCGCTCTCCACTGGAAAGGCGAGAGGAATTCTACAGTCGTCCCACCATTCCCAGAGTGCCCAAGATGTCTCTATCCATTCCAGGGAAACCTGTTTTCCCTGCACTGCCTCGACTTTCAAGCTGAGGATCGACTCACACCACGGTGGCACGTGGGACAGCCCTGTGGGAAAGCCTCGTGGGAAAGCCTCAAGGGAAAGCCACAGATCCCTTGAACCACGCGAAGGGAACGAGAGACACTGCTGCTACAGCTCGGGAGGAAAGCGCACGTGCATGCCCCACTCGAGACGAGGACTGACTCCTCTGGGGAGACTCCAGAAGTACCCCAAGATCCATGTCAGCACTGGAGAGGAATCCTCAGGTTCCGGCACCGACTCCACAAGAGGTCTTAGGTCCCAGCATTGACGGCAGAGGAATCCCGAGAGGCCCCGAGCAACTCGCATGGGGACTGGCCTTTCTTGAGGCCACCAGAAGCGGGTCCACTGAGGTCCCCGTCGTAAGTCGAGAGCACCTGCAGCAAGCTCGAGAAAATCCAGGAGGTTCGACCCTCCAGGCGAGATGAGGCCCTATTTCCGCTGAGGCGTCTCGAGGCTAATCACACCTAACATCTGGAACTTCCAAAGGGTCCTTCACACCCGTTGCTGCAACTCAAGAAGTTCCCCGACATACCCGTCTCCACTCGAGAGGAAGCACGAGAGTCCCGCCCACATCCAGAGGAGCCCCGTTTCCGCCTCCTAGCTCGAGAGGAGGGATCCTTTCCCTGCGTGGTCGAGGAAAGAATTCCCGGCGTTCCCTTCGCATCTCAAGAGGAGGCACTCTCCACAGGAAAGGCGAGAGGAACTCCAGGAGTCGTGCCACCATTCCCAGAGTCCCCCAGATGTCTCAGTCCATTCCAGGGAAACCTGTTTTCCCTGCACTGCCTCGAGCTTTCAAGCCAAGGATGCGACTCACACCATCGGTGGCACGTGGGACAGCCCTGTGGGAAAGGCCTCGTGTGAGAAGCCTCGTGGGAAAGTCTCGAGGGAAAGCCACAGATCCCTTGATCCACGCGAAGGGAAGCGTGACACTGCTGCTACAGCTCGGCAAGGAAAGCGCACGTGCATGCCCCCCACTCGAGACGAGGACCTGACTCCCATTGAGGAGATCTCCAGAAGTACCCCAAGATCCATGTCAGCACTGGAGAGGAAATCCTCAGGTTCCGGACACTGACTCCACGACAAGGTATTAGGCCTCGGCATCGACGGGAAAGGAATCTCGAGAGGCCGCGAGCAACTCGCATGGGACTGGCCTTTCCTGAGGCCACCAGAGCGCGGTCCCTGATGATCCCCGTCGTAAAGTCGAGAGCACCTGCCGCAACTCGAGAAAATCCAGGAGGTTCTCCCCTTCAGCGAGATGAGGCCCATTTCCGCTGAGGCGTCTCCAGGCAAATCACACCTAACCTCTGGAACTTCCAAAGGGTCCTTCACACCCTTGCTGCAACTCAAGAAGTTCGCCCGACATACCCGATCTCCACATCGAGAGGAAGCACGAGAGTCACGCCCACATCCCAGAAGGAGCCCCGGTTTCCGCCTCCTAGCATCGAGTGGAGGCATCCTTTCCGCTGCGTGTTCAGGAAAGAATTCCGGCGTTACCCATCTCATCTCAAGAGGAGGCGCTTTCCACAGGAAAGGCGAGAAGGAACTCCAGGGTCGTGCCCACCATCTCCCAGAGTCACCAAGATGTCTCCTGTCCATTCCAGGGAAACCTGTTTTCCCTGCACTGCATCGACTTTCAAGCTGAAGGATCGACTCACACCACGTGGCATGGCACAGTTGGGAAAGCCTCGTGGAAAAAGCTCCGCCTCGAGGGAAAGACCACAGATCCCTTTATCCACTCGAAGGGAAGCATGACACTGCTGCTACAGCTCGGGAGGAAAGCGAACGTGCATGCCCGACTCAAGACGAAGGACTGACTCCCCTGGGGAGAACTCCAGAAGTTACCCCAAGATCCATGTCAGCACTGGAGAGGAATCCTCAGGTTCCCGGCACCGACTCCACACAAGATCTTAGGCCCTGCATCGACGGTAGAGGAATCCCGAGAGGCTCCCGAGCAAACTCGCATGGAGACTGGCCTTTCCTGAGGCCACCAGAGCGGGTCTCTGAGATTCCCCCGTCGTAGTCGGGAGCACCTGCGCAACTCGAGAAAATCCAGAGGTTCTCCCCTCCAGGCGAGATGAGGCCCATTTCCGCTGAGGCGTCCTGAGGCTAATCACACCTAACCTCTGGAACTTCCAAAGGTTCCTTCACACCCTTGCTGCAACTCAAGAAGTTCCCGACATACCCATCTCCACTCGAGAGGAAGCACGAGAGTCCCGCCCACAATCCAGAGTGAGCTCCCGTTTCCGCCTCCTAGCTCGAGTGGAGGAGATCCTTTCCCTGCGTGGTCGGGAAAGAATTCCCGGCGTTCCCGTCGCATCTCAAGAGGAGGCTCTCTCACACAGGAAAGGGGAAGAGGAACTCCAGGGTCGTGCCACCATTCCCAGAGTCCCCCAGATGTCTCAGTCCATTCCAGGGAAACCTGTTTTCCCTGCACTGCCTCGACTTTCAAGCCGAGGATCGACTCACACCACGGTGGCACGTGGACAGCCCTGAGGGAAAGCCTCGTGGGGAAAGCCTCGAGGGAAAGCCACAGATCCCTTGATCCACGCGAAGGGAAGCGCGACACTGGCTACAGCTCGGGAAGGAAAGCGCACGTGCATGCCCCCACTCGAGACGAGGACTGACTCCTCTGGGGAGACTCCAGAAGTACCCCAAGATCCATGTCAGCACTGGAGAGGAATCCTCAGGTTCCGGCACCGACTCCACACAAGGTCTTATGGGTCCCGGCATCGACGGGAGAGGAATCCCGAGAGGCCCCTGAGCAACTCCATGGGGACTGGCCTTTCCTGAGGCCACCAGAGCGGGTCCCTGAGGTCACCCGCTGTAAGTCGAGAGCACCTGCGCAACTCGAGAAAATCCAGGAGGTTCTCCCTCCAGGCGAGATGAGGCCATTTCCGCTGAGCGTCACGAGGTAATCACACTAACTCTGGAACTTCCAAAGGGTCCTTCACACCCTTGCTGCAACTCAAGAAGTTCCCGACATACCCGTCTCCACTCGAGAGGAAGCACGAGAGTCCCGCCCACACCAGAGAGCCCCGTTTCCGCCTCCTAGCTCGAGAGGAGGGATCCTTTCCTGCGTGGTCAGGAAAGATTTCCCGGCGTTCCCGTCGTATGTCAAGAGGAGGCGATCTCCACAGGAAAGGAGAGGAACTCCAGGGTCGTGCACCATTCCTGAGTCCCCTAGATGTCTCAGTCCATTCCAGGGAAACCTGTTTTCCCTGCACTGCCTCGACTTTCAAGCGAGGATCGACTCACACCACGGTGGCCGTGGACAGCCTGTGGAAAGCGCGTGGGAAAGCCTCGTGGGAAAGCCTCGTGGGAAAGCCTCGAGGGAAAGCCACAGATCCCTTGATCCATTCGACGGAAGCATGACAATGCTGCTCCATCTCGGCAGGAAATCGCACGTGCATGCCCCCACTCGAGACGAGGACTGAGTCCCCTGGGGAGACTCTAGAATTACCCCAAGATCCGTTTCACAGTGGAGAGGAATCCTCAGTTACGGCACCGACTCCACACAAGGTCTTAGGCACCGAATCGACGGGGAGAGGAATCCCGAGAGCCTTCGAGCTACTCGCATTGGACTGGCCTTTCCTGAGGCCACCAGAGCGGGTCCCTGATGTCCCCGTCGTAAGTCGAGAACAGCTGCCCCAACACGAGAAAATACAGGAGGTTCTCCCCTCCACGCAAGATGAGGCCCTATTACGCTGAAGTGTCCCGAGGCTCATCACACCTAACCTCTGAACCTACTAAGGGTAATTCACACCATTGCTGCAACTCAAGAAGTTCCCCGACAAACCAATCTCACTCGAGAGGAAGCACGAGAGTCGCGCCCACATTCAGAATAGCCCCGGTCCGCCTCCTAGCTCGGTGGAGGGATCGTTTCCCTGCGTGTTCGGGAAGAATTCACGGCGTTCCCGTCGCATCTCAAGAGGAGGCGCTCTCCACAGAAAGGCGAGAGGAATTCTACAGTCGTCCCACCATTCCCAGAGTGCCCAAGTTGTCTCTATCCATTCCAGGGAAACCTGTTTTCCCTGCACTGCCTCGACTTTCAAGCTGAGGATCGGCTCACACCACGGTGGCACGTGGACAGCCGTTTGGAAAATCCTCGAGGGAAAGCCACTGATCCCATTATCCACTCGACCGGTAGCATGACACTGCTGCTAGAGCTGGGAGGAAACCGAACGTGCATGTCCCGACTCAGACGAGGACTGACTCCCCTGGGGCGACTCCAGAAGTTCCCAAGATCCATGTCAGCATTGGAGAGGAATCCTCAGGTTCCCGCACTGACTCCAAACAAGTATTAGGCCCTGGCATCGAC
>NW_017192055.1:0-21399 GCF_001704415.2 Capra hircus
AAGAATTCCGCGTTCCCGTCTCATCTCAAGAGGAGGCGCTCTCCAGCAGTATCTCAAGAGGAGGCGCTCTCCATAGGCGAGAGGAACTCCAGTATCAGGCCCCATTCCCAGAGTCCCCCAGATGTCTCAGTCCATTCCAGGGAAACCTGTTTTCCCTGCACTGCCTCCACTTTCAAGCGAGGATCGACTCACACCACAAGGGCACGTGGAAAAAGCCCTGTGGGAAAGCCTCGTGGGAAAGCCTCATGGAAAGCCTCGAGGGAAAGCCCTGATCCCTTGATCCAGCGAAGGGAAGCGTGACACTGCTGCTACAGGTCGGGAGGAAAGCGCACGTGCATGCCCCCACTCGAGACGAGGACTGACTCCTCTGGGAGACTCCAGAAGACCCCAAGATCCATGTCGCACTGCAGAGGAATCCTCAGTTCCGGCACTGACTCCACACAAGGTCTTAGGCCCCGGCATCGAGGGAGAGGAATCCCGAGAGGCCCCGAGCAACTCACATGGGGACTGGCCTTTCCTGAGGCCACCAGAGCGGGTCCCTGAGGTCCCGTCGTAAGTCGAGAGCACCTGCCGCAATTCGAGAAAATCCAGGAGGTTCTCCCCTCCAGGCGAGATGAGGCCCATTTCCGCTGAGGCGTCTCGAGGCTAATCACACCTAACCTCTGGAACTTCCAAAGGGTCCTTCACACCCTTGCTGCAACTCAAGAAGTTCCCCGACATACCCGTCTCCACTCGAGAGGAAGCACGAGTCCGCCCACATCCAGAGAAGCCCCGTTTCCGCCTCCTAGCTCGAGAGGGATCCTTTCCCTGCGTGGTCGGGAAAGAATTCCCGGCGTTCCCGTCCATCTCAAGAGGAGGCGCTCTCCACAGGAAAGGCGAGAGGAACTCCAGGGTCGTGCCACCATTCCCAGAGTCCCCCAGATGTCTCAGTCCATTCCAGGGAAACCTGTTTTCCCTGCACTGCTCAACTTTCAAGCCGAGGATCGACTCACACCACGGTGGCACGTGGGACAGCCCTGTGGAAAGCCTCGAGGAAAAGCCTCGTGGGAAAGCATCGAGGGAAAGCCACAGATCCCTGATCACGGGAAGGGAACGTGACACTGCTGGCTACAGCTCGGGAGGAAAGCGCACGTGCATGCCCCCACTCGAGACGAGGACTGACTCCCTGGGGAGACTCCAGAAGTACCCCAAGATCCATGTCAGCACTGGAGAGGAATCCTCAGGTTCCGGCAGCGACTCCACACAAGGTCTTAGGCCCCGGCATCGACGGAGAGGAATCCCGAGAGGCCCCTGAGCAACTCGCATGGGGACTGGGCTTTCCTGAGGCCACCAGAGCGGGTCCCGGAGGTCCCCGTCGTAAGTCGAGAGCACCTGCTGCAACTCGAGAAAATCCTAGATGTTCTCCCCTCCAGGCGACATGAGGCCCATTTCCCCTGAAGCGTCTCGAGGCTAATCACACCTAACCTCTGGAACTTCCAAAGGGTCCTTCACACCCTTGCTGCAAATCAAGAAGTTCCCTGACATACCCGTCTCCACTCGAGAGGAAGTCACGAGAGTCCGCTCACATCCAGAGGAGCCCCGTTTCCGCCTCCTAGCTCGAGAGGAGAGATCCTTTCCCTGCGTGGTCGGGAAAAGAATTCCCTGGCGTTCCCGTCGCATCTCAAGAGGAGGCGCTCTCCACAGGAAAGGCGAGAGGAACTCCAGGGTCGTGCCACCATTCCCAGAGTCCCCCAGATGTCTCAGTCCATTCCAGGGAAACATGTTTTCCCTGCACTGACTCGACTTTTAAGCCGAGGATCGACTCACACCACGGTGGCACGTGGGACAACCCTGTGGGAAAGCCTCGTGGGGAAAGCCACAGATCCCTTGATCCACGTGAAGGGAAGCGTGACACTGCTGCTACAGCTCGGAGAGGAAAGCGCACATGCATGCCCCCACACCAGACGAGGACTGACTCCCCTGGGGAGACTCCAGAAGTACCCCAAGATCCATGTCAGCACTGGAGAGGAATCCTCAGGTTCTGGCACCGACTCCACACAAGGTCTTATGCCGGTGTCCAGCCCCGGTGGATCCAGGGAATTCGAAGGGTGGACGGCGTTGGCGTGGAAAGACTTGTTTATTTATTAATGCAAGATTAGATTAGCAAACTATAGTGTAGTAAGAAGATTAAGTGGAGGAAGAGGGCTGAATAGCTTGGTTTTACGCGGACGGCCAATAAAATTCCAGACAAGGAATTTGCACCACCTACGTTGGGCCACCGGCGCCCGCTTTGAATATCTAAGGGTGCCTCGCCTTAAGCTCCCTTTCGTGCGGGTCTTAACAGCCAGGCCAAGTAAGTAGACCTGGCGAGACTCCGCACTCCATGTGGAGATTCAGCCTGAAGTTATAGTAAAGAGCAGAGAGAAGGAAAGGTAGAGAAGAAGTAAGAGAGAGAAAGACACGGGGGGAGCCAGAGTCCCAGGAAACCAGGCTGAGAGGACTATTTCGAGAAGCTGGTCCGAGAAACTGGCCCCCGGCCCCTGGCCTCCTCCTTTATTGTTCAGAAGGTCTTTTATACTTTTGATAATACATGAAGATCAATGGATAACCCAAAATTATGTAGTGTTCCCAACCCAGATTCTTTCTGTATATCATTTTGTATACAAAAGGTCTCAGGTGATTTACATTATCTTCTGGCCAAGAGGCTTGTTAACACTTTTTGGCTCTCTTCCTTAATGAATGTTAATTTTGTTTCCCCTGAAGTGTTTTTCTTTAATCTGCATCTCCTTAAAGCATTAAAGTTACATCTCTATAGAACAAAGGTGCAGTGGGTTATAACAAAGAAAGTACTTAACTCAAAGATCTAATGTTGCTAATACCAGGTCTACTACTTGTTTTTCACATACCAACTATATCTAAAAATAAAGGATATGAAAATTTGGCAGCAAGCATTGACCCAAAAAATGAAACTTTTAATCAATCCTATTCTAAAGATTCTGACTCCTCGGAAGCTCCTGCATTCCTAGGATGTTTTTAAGCTTCCTGTGCCTCTTGCGGTCAGGAGGCCTCAAACAATCACAAGCGCAGCTGTACGAGTCCTACAGGCAGGATAGAAAGCCATCAGAGGGTTTTTGGATTGAAACACTCTTTCAAATGCAGAAGACTAACGCCCTGAATTGACTTTTTCCAGAAAAGTTCAGAAGAGTGAAAAAGCAGAGCACAAAAAACCGGCAGATTTTTGTTGGGGTACATGCTTAAAAATTTCCAGAGGGGTCCCTGAGTCTGAGCACGCCTTGCTTATGTCAGCTTCCTTCCTCATAACCTTGTCACGGGCGGGCTTCCTCACACTGTCTCCCGGCAGCCTTAGGCCCCAGCATCGACGGGAGAGGAATCCCGAGAGGCCCCCGAGCAACTCGCATGCGGACTGGCCTTTCCTGAGGCCACCAGAGCGGGTCCCTGAGGTCCCCGTCGTAAGTCGAGAGCACCTGCCACAACTCGAGAAAATCCAGGAGGTTCTCCCCTCCAGGCGAGATGAGGCCCATTTCCGCTGAGGCATCTCGAGGCTAATCACACCTAACCTCTGGAAATTACAAAGGGTCTTTCACACCCTTGCTGCAACTCAAGAAGTTCCCCGACATACCCGTCTCCACTCGAGAGGAATCACGAGAGTCCCGCCCTCATCCAGAGGAGCCCCGTTTCCGCCTCCTAGCTCGAGAGGAGGGATCCTTCCCCTGCATGGTCGGAAAGAATTCCCGGCATTTCCGTCGCATCTCAAGAGGAGGCGCTCTCCACAGGAAAGGTGAGATTAACTCCAGGGTCGTGCCACCATTCCCAGAGTCCCTCAGATGTCTCAGTCCATTCCAGGGAAACCTGTTTTCCCTGCACTGCCTCGACTTTCAAGCCGAGGATCGACTCACACCACGGTGGCACGTGGGACAGCCCTGTGAGAAAGCCTCCTGGGCAAGCCTCGAGGGAAACCACAGATCCCTTGATCCACGCGAAGGGAAGCATGACACTGCTGCTACAGCTCGAGAGGAAATCGCACGTGCATGCCCCAATTCGAGACGAGGACTGACTCCCCTGGGGAGACTCCAGAAGTACCCCAAAACCATGTCAGCACTGGAGAGGAATCCTCAAGTTCTGGCACCGACTCCACACAAGGGCTTAGGTCCCGGCATCGATGGGAGAGGAATACCGAGAAGCACCCGAACAACTCGCATGGGGACTGGCCTTTCCTGAGGCCACCAGAGCGGGTCCCTGAGGTCCCTGTTGTAAGTCGAGAGCACCTGCCGCAGCTCGAGAAAATCCAGGAGGTTCTCCCCTCCAGGCGAGATGAGGCCCATTTCCGCTGAAGCATCTCGAGGCTAATCACACCTAACCTCTGGAACTTCCAAAGGGTCCTTCACACCCTTGCTGCAACTCAAGAAGTTCCCTGACATACCCGTCTCGACTCGAGAGGAAGCACGAGAGTCCCGCCCACATCCAGAAGAGGCCCCGTTTCCGCCTCCTAGCTCGAGAGGAGGGTTCCTTTCCCTGCGTGTTCGGGAAAGAATTCCTGGCCTTCCCATCGCAGCTCAAGAGGGGGCGCTCTCTACAGGAAAGGCGAGAGGAACTCCAGGGTCGTGCCACCATTCCCAGAGTCCCCCAGATGTCTCAGTCCACTCCAGGGAAACGTGTTTTCCTTGCACTGCCTCGACTTTCAAGCGAGGATCGACTCACACCACGGTGGCACGTTGGACAGCCCTGTGGGAAAGCCTCGTGGGAAAGCCTCCTGCAAAAACCTCGATGAAAACCACAGATTTCTTCATCCACGCGAAGGGAAGCATGACACTGCTGCTACAGCTCAGGAGGAAAGTGCACGTGCATGACCTAAGTCGAGACGAGGACTGAATCCCCGGTGGAGGCTCCAGAAGTACCCCAAGATCCATGTCAGCACTGGAGAGGAATCTTCAGGTTCCGGCACCGTCTCCACACAACGTCTTAGGCCCCGGCATCGACGGGAGAGGAATCCCGAGAGGCCCCCTAGCAACTCGCATGGGGACTGGCCTTTCCTGAGGCCACCAGAGCGGGTCCCTGAGGTCCTCGTCTTAAGTCGAGAGCACCTGTGGCAACTCGAGAAAATCCAGGAGGTTCTCCCCTCCAGGCGAGATGAAGCCCATTTCCGCGGAGGCGTCTCGAGGCTAATCAACCTGGCCTCTGGAATTTCCAAAGGGTCCTTCACACCCTTGCTGCAACTCAAGAAGTTTCCCGACGTACCCGTCTCCACTCGAGAGGAAGCACGAGAGTCCTGCCCACATCCAGAGAAGCCCCGTTTCCGCCTCATAGCTCGAGAGGTGGAATCCTTTCCCTGTGTTGTCGGGAAAGAATTCCCGGTGTTCCGGTCGCATCTCAAGAGGAGGCGCTCTCCACAGGAAACACGAGGGGATCTCCAGGGTCGTGACACCATTCCCTGAGTGCCACAGATTTCTCAGTCTATTCCAGGGAAATCTATTTTCCCTGCATTGCCTCGACTTTCAAGCCGAGGATCCACTCACACCACGGTGGCACGTGGGACAGCCCTGTGGGAAAGCCTCGTGGGAAAGCCTCGAGGAAAAGCCACAGATCCCTAGATCCACGCAAAGGGAAGTATGACAATGCTGCTACAGCTCGGGAGGAAAGCGCACGTGCATGCCCCCACTCGAGACGAGGACTGACTCCCCTGGGGAGACTCCAGAAGTACCACCAACGACCATGTCAGCACTGGAGAGGAATCCTCAGGTTCCGGCACGGACTGCACACAAGATCTTAGGCCGAGGCATCGATGGGAGAGGAATCCCGAGAGGCCCCCGAGCAACTCGCATGGGGACTGGCCTTTCCTGAGGCCACCAGAGCGGGTCCCTGAGGTCCTCATCCTAAGTCGAGAGCACCTGCCGCAACTCGAGAAAATCCAGGAGGTTCTCCCCTCCAGGGCGAGATGAGGCCCATTTCCGCAGAAGCGTCTCGAGGCAAATCACACCTAACCTCTGGAACTTCCAAAGGATCCTTCAAACCCTTGCTGCAACTCAAGAAGTTCCCCCACATACCCGTCTCCACTCGAGAGGAAGCACGAGAGTCCCGCCCACATCCAGAGGAGGCCCCGTTTCCGCCTCCTAGCTCAAGAGGATGGATCCTTTCCCTGCGTGGTCGGGAAAGAATTCCCGGCGTTTCCCGTCGCAACTCAAGAGGAGGCGCTCTCCACAGGAAAGGCGAGAGGAACTCCAGGGGTCGTGCCACCATTCCCAGAGTCCCCCAGATGTCTCAGTCCATTCCAGGGAAACCTGTTTTCCCTGCACTGCCTCGACTTTCAAGGCCGAGGATCGACTCTCACCACTGTGGCACGTGGGACATCCCTGTGGGAAAGCCCCGTGGGAAAGCCTCGAGGGAAAGCCTACAGATCCCTTGATCCACGCGAAGGGAAGCGCGACACTGCTGCTACAGCTCGGGAGGACAGCGCACGTGCATGCCTCCCCTCAAGACGAGGACTGACTACCCCTGGGGAGACTCCAGAAGTACCCCAAGATCCATGTCAGCACTGGAGAGAAATCCTCAGGTTCCGGAACCGACTCCACACAAGGCCTTGGCCACAGCATCGACGGGAGAGGAATCCCGAGAGGCCACCGAGCAACTCGCATGGGTCTGGCCTTTCCTGAGGCCACCAGAGCGGGTCCCTGAGTTCCCCGTCCTAAGTCGAGAGCACATGCTTCAACGCGAGATAATACAGGAGGTTCTCCCCTCCAGGCGAGATGAGGCCCATTTCCGCTGAGGCGTCTCGAGTCTAAACCACACCTAACCTCTGGAACTTTCAAAGGGTCCTTCACACCCTTGCTGCAACTCAAGAAGTTCCCCGACATACCCGTCTCCACTCGAGAGGAAGCACGAGAGTCCCGCCCACATCCAGAGGAGCCCCGTTTCCGCCTCCTAGCTCGAGAGGAGGGATCCTTTCCCTACGTGGTCGGGAAAGAATTCCCGGCGTTCCTGTCACATCTCAAGAGGAGTCGGTCTCCACCGGAGAGGGGAGAGGAACTCCAGGATCGTGCCACCATTCCCAGAGTCCCCCAGATGTCTCAGTCCATTCCAGGGAAACCTGTTTTCCCTGCACTGCCTCCACCTTCAAGCCGAGGATCGACTCACACCACGGTGGCACATGGGACAGCCCTGTGGGAAAGCCTCGTGGGAAAGCCTCGAGAGAAAGCCACAGATCCCTTGATCCACGCGAAGGGAATCGTGACTCTGCTGCTACAGCTCGAGAGGAAACCGCACGTTCATGCCCCCACTCGAGACGAGGACTGACTCCCCTGGGGAGACTCCAGAAGTACCCCAAGATCCATGTCAGCACTGGAGAGGAATCCTCAGGTTCCGGCACCTGCTGGGAGCCAGTGTGAGGAATCCTGCCCATGACAAGGTCATGAGGAAGGAAGCTGACATATGCAAGGCGTGCTCAGACTTCAGGGACCCCTCTGCAAATTCCTAAGCACGTACCCCAACTAAAATCTGCCGGCTTTTGTGCTCTGTTTTTCCACTCTTCTGACATTTTCTGGAAAAATTCAATTCAGGGCTTTAGTCTTCTGCATTTGAAAGAGTGTTTCAATCCAAAAACCCCTCCGATGGCTTTCTAGCCTGCCTGCAGGACTCGTACAGCTGCGCATGTGATTGTTTGAGGCCTCCTGACCGCAGGAGGCACAGGAAGCTTAAAACATCCTAGGAATGTAGGAGCTTCCGAGGAGTCAAAATCTTTAGAATAGGACTGATTAATGGTTTCATTTTTTGGGTCAATGCTTGCTGCCAAATTTTCATATCCTTTATTTTTAGATATAGTTGGTATATAGAAAAACAAGTAGTAGACCTGGTATTAGCAACATTAGATCTTTGAGTTAAGTACCTTCTTTGTTATATCCCACTCCACCTTTGTTCTATAGAGATGTAACTTTAATGCTTTAAGGAGATGCAGATTAAAAAAAAAAAAACACTTCAGGGGAAACAAAATTAACATTCATTAAGGAAGAGAGCCAAAAAGTGTTAACAAGCCTCTTGGCCAAAAGATAATGTAAATCACCTGAGACCTTTTGTATACAAAATGATATACGGAAAGAATCTGGGTTGCGAACGCTACATAATTTTGTGTTACCCATTGATCTCCGTGTTTTATCAAAAGTATAAAAGGCCTTCTGAACAATAAAGGATGGGGGCCAGTTTCTCGAACTAGTCTCTCGGCCTGGTTTCTTGGGACTCTGGCTCCCCCCATGTCTCTCTCTCTCTCTTCTTCTCTCCCCTTCCCTCTCTCTGCTCTTTACTTTAACTTCAGGCTGAATCTCCATCTGGGGCGCGGAGGCTCGCCAGGTCTACTTACTTGCCCCGGCTGTTAAGACCCGCACGAAAGGGAGCTTAAGGCGAGGCACCCTTAGATATTCAAGCGGGCGCCGGTGGCCCAACGTAGATGGTGCAAATTCCTTGTCTGGAATTTTATTGGCCTTCCCGCGTAAACCAAGCTATTCAGCCCTCTTCCTCCACTTAATCTTCTTACTACACTATAGTTTCTTAATCTAATCTTACATTAATAAACAAACAAGTCTTTCCACGCCAACGCCGTCCACCCTTCGAATTCCCTGGATCCACCGGGGCTGGACCCCGGCAGGCACCGACTCCACACAAGGTCTTAGGCCCTGGCATCGACGGGAGAGGAATCCCGAGAGCGCCCCCGAGCAACTCGCAAGGGGACTGGCCTTTCCTGAGGCCACCAGAGCGGGTCCCAGTGGTCCCCTGTCGTAAGGCGAGAGCACGTACCGCAACTCGAAAAAATCCAGGAGATTCTCCCCTCCAGGGGAGATGAGGCCCATTTCCGCTAAGGCGTCTCGACTCTAAACACACCTAACCTCTGGAATTCCAAAGGATCCTTCACACCCTTGCTGCAACTCAAGAAGTTCCCCGACTATACCCGTCTCCACACGAGAGGAAGCACGAGAGTCACGCCCACATCCAGAGGAGCCCCGTTTCTGCCTCCAAGTTCGAGAGGAGGGATCCTTTTGCTGCGTGGTCGGGAAAGAATTCCCGGCGTTCCCGTCGCATCTCAAGAGGAGGCGCTGTCGACACGAAAGGCGAGAGGAACTCCAGGGTCGTGCCACCATTCCCAGAGTCCCCCAGATGTCTCAGTCCATTCCAGGGAAGCCTGTTTCCCCGGCACTGCCTCGACTTTCAAACCGAGGATCGACTGACACCACGGTGGCACGTGGGACATCACTGGGGGAAAGCATCGTTGGAAAGCCTGGTGGGAAAGCCTCATGGGAAAGCCTCGAGGGAAAGCCACAGATCCCTTGATCCAAGCGAAGGGAAGCGTGACACTGCTGCTACAGCTCGGGAGGAAAGCGCTCTTGCATGTCCACACTCGAGACCAGGACTGACTCCCCTGGGGAGACTACAGAAGTACCCCAAGATCCATGTCAGCCCTGGAGAGGAATCCTCAGGTTCCGGAACAGACTCCACACAAGGACTTAGGCCCCGGCATCGACGGGAGAGGAATCCCGAGAGGCCCCGAGCAACTCGTATGGGGACCTGCCTTTCCTGAGGCCACCAGAGCGGGATCCTGATGTCCCCGTTGTAAGTCGAGAGCACCTGCCCCAACTCGAGAAAATCCAGGAGGTTCTCCCTTCCAGGCGAGATGAGGCCCTTTCCGCTGAGGCGTCTCGAGGCTAATCACACCAAACCTCTGGAACTTCCAAAGGGCCCTTCACACACTTGCTAAAACTAAAGAAGTTCGCCGACATACCCGTCTTCACTCGAGAGGAAGCACGAGAGTCCCGCCCACATCTAGAGGAACCCCGTTTCCGCCTCCTAGCACGAGAGGAGGTATCCTTTGCCTGATTGGTCGGGAAAGAATTCCCGGCGTTCCCGTCGCATCTCAAGAGGAGGCACTCTCCACAGGAAAGGCGAGCGGAACTCCAGGGTCGTGCCACAATTCCCAGAGTCCCCCAGATGTCTCAGTCCATTCCAGGGAAACCTGTTTCCCTACACTGCCTCGAATTTCAGGACGAGGATCCACTCACACCACGGTGGCACGTGGGACAGCCCTTTGGGAAATCCTGTGAGGGAAAGCCACAGATCCCTTGATCCATGCGAAGAGAAGCGTGACACTGCTGCTACAGCTCAGGAGGAAAGCGCACCTGCATGCCCCCACTCGAGACGAGGACTGACTCCCCTGGGGAGACTCCAGAAGTACCCCAAGATCTATGTCAGCACTGGAGAGGAATCCTCAGGTTCCGGCACCGACTCCACACAAGGTCTTAGGCCCCGGCATCGACGGGAGAGAAATCCCGAGAGGCCCCCGAGCAACTCGCATGGGGACTGGCCTTTCCTGAGGCCACCAGAGCAGGTCCCTGAGGACCCCGTCGTAAGTCGAGAGCACCTGCACCAACTCAAGAAAATGCAGGAGGTTCTCCCCTCCAGGGGAGAGGAGGCCCATTTCCTCTGAGGCATCCCCAGGCTAATTAAACCTAACCTCTGGAACTTCCAAAGGGTCCTTCACACCCTTGCTACAACTCAAGAAGTTCCCCGACATACCCGTCTCCACTCGAGAGGAAGCACGAGAGTCCCGCCCACATCCAGAGGAGCCCCGTTTCCGCCTCATAGCTCGAGAGGAGGGATCTTTCCCTGTGTGGTCGGGAAAGAATTCCTGGCGTTCCGGTCGCATCTCAAGAGGAGGCGCTCTCCACAGGAAAGGAGAGAGGAACTCCGGGGTCGTGCCACCATTCCCAGAGTCCCCCAGATGTCTCAGTGCATTCCAGGGAAACCTGTTTTCCCTGCACTGCCTCGACTTTCAAGGCGAGGATCGACTCACACCATGGTGGCACGTGGGACAACCCTGTGGGAAAGCCTCGTGGGAAAGCCTCATGGGAAAGCCTCGAGGGAAAGCCACAGATCCCTTGATCCAAGCGAAGGGAAGCGTGACACTGCTGCTACAGCTCGGGAGGAAAGCGCACGTGCATGCCCCCACTCGAGACGAGGACTGACTCCCCTGGGGAGACTCCAGAAGTACCTCAAGTTCCATGTCAGCACTGGAGAGGAATCCTCAGGTTCCGGCACCGACTCCCACACAAGGTCTTAGGCCCCGGCATCGACGGGAGAGGAATCCCGAGAGGCCCCCGGAGCAATTCGCATGGGGACTGGCCTTTCCTAAGGCCACCAAAGTGGGTCCCTGAGGTCCCCATCGTAAGTGGAGAGCACCTGCACGCAACTCGAGAAAATGCCAGGAGGTTCTCCCCTCCAGGGCGAGATGGAGGCCCATTTCCGCTGAGGCTGTCTCGAGGCTAATCACACCTAACCTCTGGAAACTTCCAAAGGTTCCTTCACACCTTGCTGCAACTCAAGAAGTTCCCCGACATACCCGTCTCCACTCGAGAGGAAGCACGAGAGTCCCGCCCACATCCAGAGGAGCCCCGTTTCCGCCTCATAGCTCGAGAGGAGGGATCTTTCCCTGCGTGGTCGGGAAAGAATTCCTGGCGGTTCCCGTCGCATCTCAAGAGGAGGCGCTCTCCACAGGAAAGGGGAGAGGAACTCCAGGGTCGTGCCACCATTCCCAGAGTCCTTCCAGATGTCTCAGTCCATTCCAGGGAAACCTGTTATCCCCTGCACTGCCTCGACGTTCAAGCCGAGGATCGACTCACATCACGGTGGCACGTGGGACAGCCCTGGGAAAGCCTGGTGGGAAAGCCTCGTGGGAAACCTCATTGGAAAGCCTCGAGGGAAAGCCACAGATCCCTTGATCCACAAGCGAAGGGAAGCGTGACACTGCTGCTACAGCTCGGAGGAAAGCGCACGTGCATGCCCACACTCGAGACGAGGACTGACTCCCCTGGTGAGACTCCATAAGTACCCCAAGATCCATGTCAGCCACTGGAGAGGAATCCTCAGGTTCCGGCACCGACTCCACACAAGGTCTTAGGCCCCGGCATGAGGGGAGAGGAATCCCGAGAGGCCCCGTAGCAATCTCGCTATGGGCACCTGGCCTTTCCTGAGGCCACCAGCGGGTTCCCTGATGGTCCCCGTCGTAAGTCAAGAGCACCTGCCGCAACTAGAGAAAATCCAGGACGTTCTCCCTTCCAGGCGAGATGAGGCCCATTTAACCGTGAGGCGTCTCGAGGCTAATCACACCTAAACCTCTGGAACTTCCAAAGGGTCCTTCACACCACTTGCTGACAACTCAAAGAAGTTCGTCGACATACCCGTCTCCACTCGAGAGGAAGCGCGAGAGTCCCGCCCACATCTAGAGGAAGCCCCGTTTCCGCCTACCTAGCTCGAGAGGAGGGATCCTTTCCCTGCATGGTCGGGAAAGAATTCCCGGCGTTCCCGTCGCATCTCAAGAGGAGGCGCTCTCCACAGGAAAGGCGAGCGGAACTCCAGGGTCGTGCACCATTCCCAGAGTCCCCCAGATGTCTCAGTCCATTCCAGGGAAACCTGTTTTCCCTACACTGCCTCGACATTTCAGGACGAGGATCGACTCACACCACGGTGGCACGTGGGACAGCCCTGTTGGGAAAGCCTCGATGGGAAAGCCACAGATCCCTTGATCCACGCGAAGGGAAGCGTGACACTGCTGCTACAGCTCGGGAGGAAAGCGCACGTGCATGCCCCCACTCGAGACGAGGACTGACTCCCCTGGGGAGACTCCAGAAGTACTCCAAGATCCATGTCAGCACTGGAGAGGAATCCTCAGGTTTCAGGCACCGACTCCACACAAGGTCTTACGCCCCGGCACCAATGGGAGAGAGGATTCCCGAGATGCGCCCGAGCAACTCGCATGGGGACTGGCCTTTCCTGGAGGCCACCAGAGCGGGTCCCTGAGGTCCCCGTCGTAAGTACGAGAGCAGCCTGCCGCAATTCGAGAAAATCCAGGAGGTTCTCCCCTCCAGGCGACATGAGGCCCATTTCCGCTGAGGTATCTCGAGGCTAATCACACCTAACCTCTGGAACTTCCAAAGGGTCCTTCCACACCCTTGCTGCAACTCAAGAAGTTCCCCGACATACCCGTCTCCACTCGAGAGGAAGCAGGAAAGTCCCGCCCACATCAAGAGGAGCTACGTTTCCGCCTCCTAGCTCGGAGGAGGTTTGATCCTTTCCCTGCGTGGTCGGGAAAGAATTTGTGGCGTTCCCGTCGCAATCTCAAGAGGAGGCGCTCTCCAGAGGAAAAGCGAGAGGAACTCCAGGTTCAGTGCCACCATTGCCAGAGTCCCCCAGATGTCTCAGTCCATTCCAGGGAAACCTGGTTTTCCCTGCACTGCCTCGACTTTCAAGCCGAGGATCGACTCACACCACAGTCACGTGGGCAGCCTGTGGGAAAGCCCTCGTGGGAAAGCCTCTTTGGAAAGCCTCGTGGGAAAGCCTCGAGGGAAATGCCACAGATCCTTTGATCCACGCGAACGGGTAGCGTGACACTGCTGCTACAGCTCGGGAGGAAAGCTGCACTTGCATGCCCCACTCGAGACGAGGACTGACTCCCCTTGGGGAGACTCCAGAAGTACCCCAAGATCCATGTCAGCACTGGAGAGGAATCCTCAGGTTCTGGCACCCGACTCCACACTGAGGTCTTAGGCCCAGGCATCGACGGGAGAGGAATCCCGAGAGGCCCCGAGCAACTCGCATGGGACTGGCCTTTCCTGAGGCCACCAGAGCGGTTCCCTGTGGTACCCGTCGTAAGTCGAGAGCACCTGTCGCAAATCGAGAAAATCCAGGAGGTTCTCCCCTCCAGGGAGACATGAGGCCCATTTCCGCTGAGGTATCTCGAGGCTAATCACACTTACCTAAGGAACTACCCAAAGGGTCCTTCACACCCTTGCTGCAACTCAAGAAGTTCCCTGACATAACCCGTCTCCACTCGAGAGGAAGCACGAGAGTCCCGACCACATCCAGAGGAAGCCCCGTTTCCACCTATTAGCTCGAGAGGAGGATCCTTTCCCTGCGTGCTCGAGGAAAGAATTCCCGGTGTTCCCTGTCGCAACTCAAGAGGAGGCGCTCTCCACAGGAAATGCGAGAGGAACTCTGGGGTCATGCCAGCATTCCCAGAGTCCCCCAGAATGTCTCAGTCCATTCCAGGGAAACCTGTTTTCTCTGCACTGTTTGACTTTCAAGCCGAGGATAGACTCACACCACGGTGGCACGTGGGACAGCCCTGTGGGAAAGTCTCGTGGGAAAGCCTCGTGGGAAAGCCTCGAGGGAATGCCACAGATCCCTTGTTCCACGTGAAGGAAAGCGTGACACTGCGGCTACAGCTCGGGAGGAAATCGCACGTGCATGCCCCCACTCGAGACGAGGACTGACTCCGCTGGGGAGACTCCAGAAATACCCCAAGATCCATGTCAGAACTGGAGAGGAACCTCAGGTTCTGGCACCGACTCCACACCAAGGTCTTAGGCCCCGATATCGACTGGAGAGGAATCCCGAGAGACCCCCGAGAGGCCCCGAGCAACTCCCAAGGGGACTGGCCTTTCCTGAGGCCACCAGAGCGGGTCCCTGAGGTCCCCGTCGTTAAGTCGAAGAGCACCTGCCGCAAACTCGAGGAAATCCAGGAGGTTCTCCCCTCCAGGCGAGATGAGGCCCAATTTCCGCTGAGGCGTCTCGAGGCTAATCACACCTAAACTCTGGAACTTCCAAAGGGTCCTTCACACCCTTGCTGGAACTCAAGAAGTTCCCGCAACATTCCCGACTCCACTCGAGAGGAAGCACGAGAGTCCGCCCACATCCAGAGGAGCCCCGTTCCGCCTCCTAGCTCGAGAGGAGGGATCCTTTCCCTGCGTGGTCGGGAAGAATTCCCGGCTTTCCCGGTCGCATCTCAAGAGGAGGCCGCTCTCCACAGGAAAGGCGAGAGGAACTCCAGGGTCGTGCCACCATTCCCCAGAGTCGCCCAGATGTCTCAGTCCATTCCAGCGAAACCTGTATTCCCTGCACTGCCTCAACGTTCAAGCCGAGGATCGACTCACACCACGGTGGCACGTGGGACAGCCCTGTGGGAAAAGCCTCGTGGGAAAGCCTCGTGGGGAAAGCCTCGAGGGAATGCCACAGATCCCTTGTTCCACGTGAAGGAAAGGGTGACACTGCTGGCTACAGCTCGGGAGGGAAATCGCACGTGCATGCCCCCACTCGAGACGAGGACTGACTCCGCTGGGGAGACTCCAGAAGTACCCAAGATCCATGTCAGCACTGGAGAGGAATCCTCAGGTTCCGGCACTGACTCCACACAAGGTCTTAGGCCCCGCATCGACGGGAGAGGAATCCCGAGAGGCCCCGAGAAACTCGCATGGGGACTGGCCTTTCCTGAGGCCACCAGAGCGGGTCCCTGAGGACCCCGTCGTAAGTCGAGAGCACCTGCCGCAACTCGAGAAAATCCAGGAGGTTCTCCCTTCCAGGCGAGATGAGGCCCATTTCTGCTGAGGCGTCTCGAGGCTAATCACACCTAACCTCTGGAACTTCCAAAGGGTCCTTCACAACCTTTCTGCAACTCAAGAAGTTCCCCGACATACCCGTCTCCACTCGAGAGGAAGCACGAGAGTCCCGCCACATCCAGAGGAGCCCCGTTTCCGCCTCATAGCTCGATAGGGGATCCTTTCCCTGCGTGGTCGGAAAGAATTCCCGGCGTTCCCGTCGCATCTCAAGAGGGGGCGCACTCCACAGGAAAGGCGAGAGGAACTCCAGTGTGGTCCACCTTTCCCAGAGTCCCCCAGATGTCTCAGTCCATTCCAGGAAACCTGTTTTCCCGGCACTGCCTCAACTTTCAAGCCGAGGATCGACTGACACCGGTGGAACGTGGGACATCCTGTGGGAAAGCCTCGTGGAAAGCCTCAGGGAAAGCCACGATGGATACACCGAAGGAAGCGTGACACTGCTGCTACAGCTCGGGAGGAAAGCGCACGTGCATGCCCCCTCGAGACGAGGACTGACTCCCCTGAGGAGACTCCAGAAGTACCCAAGATCCATGTCAGCACTGGAGAGAAATCCTCAGTTCCGGCACCGACTCCACACAAGGTCTTAGGCCCGGCATCGGCGGAGAGGAATCCCGAGAGGCCCGAGCAACTCGCATGGGGACTGGCCTTTCCTGAGGCCACCAGAGCGGGTCCCTGAGGTCCCCGTCGTAAGTCGAGAGCACCTGCCCAACTCGAGAAAATCCAGGAGGTTCTCCCCCACCAGGCGAGATGAGGCCCATTTCCGCTGAGGTTCTCGAGGCTAATCACACCTAACCTCTCTGGAACTTCCAAAGGGTCCTTCACACCTTGCTGCAACTCAAGAAGTTCCCTGACATACCAGTCCACCCCGAGAGGAAGCACGAGAGTCCCGCCCACATCCAGAGGAGCCCCGTTTCCGCCTCCTAGCTCGAGAGGAGGGATCCTTTCCCTGCGTGGTCGGGAAAGAATTCCCGGCGTTCCGTCGCATCTCAAGAGGAGGCGCTCTCCACAGGAAAGGCGAGAGGAACTCCAGGGTCGTGCCACCATTCCCAGAGTCCCCAGATGTCTCAGTCCATTCCAGGGAAACCTGTTTTCCTGCACTGCCTCGACTTTCAAGCCGAGGATCGACTCACACCACGGTGGCACGTGGGACAGCCCTGTGGAAAGCCTCGTGGAAAAGCGGTGGAAAGCCTCGAGGAAAAGCCCCTGATCTTGATCCACGCGAAGGGAAGCGTGACACTGCTGCTACAGCTCGGAAGGAAAGCGCACGTGCATGCCCCACTCGAGACGAGGACTGACTCCCCTTGGAGACTCCAGAAGTACCCCAAGATCCATGTCAGCACTGGAGAGGAATCCTCAGGTTCCGGCACTGACTCCACACAAGGTCTTAGGCCCGGCATCGACGGAGAGGAATCCCGAGAGGCCCCGAGCAACTCGCATGGGGACTGGCCTTTCCTGAGGCCACCAGAGCGGGTCCCTGAGGTCCCCGTCGTAAGTCGAGAGCACCTGCCGCAACTCGAGAAAATGCAGGAGGTTCTCCCCTCCAGGCGAGATGAGGCCCATTTCCGCTGAGGCTCCCAGGCTAAATTCACCTAACCTCTGGAACTTCCAAAGGGTCCTTCACACCCTTGCTGCAACTCAAAAAGTTCCCCGACATACCCGTCTCCAGAGGAAGCACGAGAGTCCCCGCACCTCCAGAGGAGCCCGGTTTCCGCCTCTAGCTCGAGAGAGGGATCTTTCCCTGCGTGGTCGGGAAAGAATTCCCGGGGTTCCGTCGCATCTCAAGAGGAGGCGCTCTCCACAAGGAAAGGCGAGAGGAACTCCAGGGTCGTGCCACCATTCCCAGAGTCCCCAGATGTCTCAGTCCATTCCAGGGAAACCTGTTTCCCTGCACTGCTCAATTTCAAGCCGAGGATCGACTCACACCACGGTGGCACGTGGGACAGCCCTGTGGGAAAGCCTCTGGGAATGCTCGTGAAAAGCCGATCCGTTGATCCACGCGAAGGGACGTGACACTGCTGCCAGTTCGGGAGGAAAGCGCAGGTGCATGCCCACTCGAAAGACTGAGGACTGACCCCTGGGGAGACTCCAGAAGTACTCCAAGATCCATGTCAGCACTGGAGAGGAATCCTCAGTTCCACACCGACTCCACACAAGGTCTTAGGCCCCGGCATGAGGGAGAGGATTCTGAGAGGCCCGAGCAACTCTAATGGGGACTGGCCTTTCCTGAGGCCACCAGAGCGGGTCCCTGAGGTCCCCGTCGTAAGTCAGAGCACCTGCTGCAACTCGGGCATACCACGCACAGAAATCACAGGACGTTCTCGATTACCGCTCCAGGCGAGATGAGGCCGCATTTCCGCTGAGGCGCTCCGAGGCTAAATCACATCTAACTTGGAACTTCCAAAGGGTCTTTTCAAACCTTGGTGCAGACAGAAGAAGTGTCCCCGACATATCCCGTCTTCGCACTGCCAAAGAGTAAGCTACGAGTCCCCCGGCACCGCACAATACTGACAGTAATCCCGTTTTCGGCGCGTCTACCTCGAGAAGGAGGATCGCTTTCCCTGCGTTGCTCGGAAAAGAATTCCCGCGTTCCGTCGCAGTTCAAGAGGAGTACGCTCTCTGGCACAGGAATGGCGAGACGGTAAGCTCCAGGGTTTCGTGGCCACGTTTCCTAGAGTCCGCCTCCGATGTCTTAGCTCCATTAACAGGGAAACCGCGTGTTTCTCCTGCACTGGCGTCCACTTTCAGACGAGGTATTGATCCTTCACACTCACGGTGGCACGTGGGAAAACAAAGCCCCTGTGGGAAAGCCTCGGTTGGGAAAGCTCGTGAAACGCTCCGTAGGTGAAAGGCCACAGATCGCCTCGATCGCACGGGATGGAACGCTGACAAACTTAGCTACAGCTTCGATGAGGAGAGAGCGCATAGTGCATCTTCCCACCTCCGATGACGATGGTTACTTTGACTCCCCTGGGGAGACCTCCAGAAGGTATTGCCTTCCAAGAATCCAATGTAGAAGCACTCTGGAAGAGAATCTGGTAGGTTCTCGGCCACCTCCATACACTCCACACAAATATCTTAGGACCCCGGCAGTCGACGGGAAGAGGAAATCCCGAGAGGATCCCGCTGAGCAACTCGCATGAGGGACTGGCCTTTTCCTTAGGACCACCAGAAGCGGAAGTCGCGCTGAGGATGCACCGTCGTAAGTCGAAATAAGCAACAAGCTGCTGAAACCGTTAGAAAATCAGGAGGTTCATCCCCTCCTAGGCTAAGATGCAGGCCCATTTCTGCTGAGCGCGTCTCGCGGCGTAATCAGCACCTTACCTCGGAAGCTTACAAAGGGTCCTTCACACCACTTGCTGTCAACTCAAGGTAAAGGTTCTCGACATACCCGACTCCACTCGAGAGGAAGCACGAGAGTCCCGCCACATCCAGAAGAGCCTCCGTTTCGGCCTCAACATAGCTGCGAGTGAGGGATCCTTTCCCACGCGTGCTCTGAAGAAGAATTCCAGGCGTTCGCCGTCGCATCTCAGAGCTAAGTTGCGCTCTCCACCAGAAGCGAAAGGAACTCAAGGGTTCGTGCGCTACCTATGTCCCAGATGTCCCCGAATTCTTCAGTCCATTCCAGGGAAAGCTGTTTTCCCTGCACTGCCTCGACTATCAAGCCGAGGATCGACTCACAGACCACGGGTGGACGTGGGACCGCCCTGTGGGAAGGCCTTCGTTTGGAAAGCCTCGTGGGAAAAGACTGCGTGGGTAAGCCTCGAGGGAAAGTCAGCAGATCCCTTGATCCACGTCGAGATGGAAGCGCCACATCCTGCTCGCTAGCAGCTCGGGAGGAAATCGCACCGTGCATGCCCACTTCTGAGTAAGGACTGGACTGCCCTGGGGAGACTCCTCAGTAAGAGATTCATTGAAAGACTGAGAGGAAATCTAGGGTTCCGGTCAACCTGACTCACCACTGATCTTAGGCCGAACGGATGACACGCCAGAGGAATCCGACAGAGTCCCCCGAGCGCAACTTCGCCATGGGGACTGGTCCTTTCGGGACGGTCCACCCAGAGCGGGTCCTGAGGTCCGCCGTTCGTAAGTTTGAGAGCACCTGCCGCAACTCCGAGAAAATCAGGAGCGTTCTCCCCTCCGGACGAAGCTGAGAACCTATTTCCTGAGGTATCTTCGAGGCTAATCATCTATCCAGTATCCATCTGGAACTTTCAAAGGTCCATTCAAAGCACCTTGCTGCACACTTACAAGAAAGTCACTACGAACATACACGATTCTGCAGGCACTCGAGAGGAAGCACGAGAGTCCCGCGCCACGGATCTCAGAGGAGCCTCGTTTCCACCTCCTAGCCCGAGAGGAGGGATCCTCCCTGCGTGTCGGGAAGAATTCCGGCGTTCGTCGCATCTAAGAGGAGGCGCTCCCCCAGGAAATGCGAGATGAAATCTCTCAGGGTCGTGCCACAATTACAAAGCCTCCCTGATGTCTCAGTTCCATTCCAGGGAAACCTGTTTTCCTGCATTTCTGCCTCGACTTCAAGCCGAGGATCAATCCATCACACAAGGTGGCACGTGCGGACATTCCTGTGGGAAGCCTCGTTGGGAAAAGCCTTCGTGGGAAAGGCCTCGAGGGAAAGACAGACAGATTCCTTGATTCTCGCGAGGAAGCGTGACACTGCTGCTATCAGCTCGGGAGGAAATGCGCACGTGCATGCCCCCTCTTCGAGATGAGTAGTCTGATTCCCTCGTTGGAGGCTCTAGAAGTTTCCCCAAGATCCATGCCGGCATGGAGAGGAATCTCAAGTTCTGGTAAAGCTGAGTCACACAAGGTCTTAGGCCCCAGCATCGACGGAAGAGGATATCCCGAAGAGGCCCCGAGCAACTTGCATGTGGGGACTGCCTTTTCTGAGGCCACCAGAGTGACTCCCTGCAGGGGAGTGGGTCCCTACGCAGTGTCATGCTTCCCTTCGCGTGGATCCAAGGGGATTGTGGCTTTCCCTCGAGGCTTTCGGCGAGCTTTCCCACGAGGTGCTTTCGCCAGTGGGCTGTCGCCACGTGCCACCGTGGTGTGAGTCGATCCTAGGCTTGAAAGTCAAGGCAGTGCAAGGAAAGACAGGTTTCCTGGAATGGACTGAGAGCATCTGTGGGGACTCTGGGAATGGTGGCACGACATTGGAGTTGCCTCTCTCGTTTCCTGTTGTGAAAGGGGAGAGTGCCGCCCGAGCAACTTGATGGGGACTGGCTCTTTCATGGAGGCCAACAGAAGCGGGTCCTCTGAGGTCCAAGTCGTCAATCGAGAGGGCTCCTGCTGCAACTCGGAGAAATCCAGGAGGTTCTCCCTCCAGGCGACGATGTGGCCCATAATCCGATGGACGCCGATCCTCGAGCTATTGCAACAAGCGTCTGGAACTAACAAACGGCTTCAAACCCTAGGTGCAACTCAAGAAGTTCCCCGAAATACAACTCTCTCGCACTCGACCTCTCCATCTGGAGAGGAAGCCAGGAGAGTCCGCCCACATCCAGAGTAGCCCCGTTACTCTCCTAGCTCGAGAGGAGGGATCCTTTCACTGAGTGGTCGGTCAAGTATTGCCCGGACGTTTCCCGACTCATCTCAGAGGAGGCGCTATTCCACAGGAAAGGCAGAGGAGACTCCAGTTCGTGCGCCCAGTTCGCCAGAGTCCCCCAGATGTCTCAGTCCATGTCCAGGGAAAACTGTTTCCCGCTACACTGCTGCGACCTTTCTAGGACGAGGATCCACTCACAAACACGGTGGCACTTGGCAGCAGCTTAGGGAAATCCTCGAGGGAAAGCGCCATCAGGATCCCTTGATCCAGTGCGAAGAGAAGGCGTGACACTGCGCTGGCTACAGCTTGGGGGAAGGGGAAAGCGCACGTGTCATGCCTGGTCCTAACTCGAGATGAGGGATTGATACTCCGCCTGGGGAGACTGAGCAGAAGTACCGCCAAGATCTATTGCGCACT
>NW_017192056.1:0-10477 GCF_001704415.2 Capra hircus
CCCAAACCCGGCACCCCGCGCCCCCGCAGCACGCCCCCTGAAACAACACACTGTCTTCCCAGAAAAGAGAACGGAGAAGCGCCATGTGTGTGCCAAAGGAGCAAGATGAACGAACGATGCCACGCCCTCCGAATTTGGCACACCTGACGCCTCGAACCCGGGCCTGGCCGATGGGTCCCAGCCGTTCTCCGGGTGGGAGGGGGTCAACACATTGGCCGAGAGCCCTTGCCCAGGCCACCCCGCAAATCCCCTGAGATGTGATCCGAACCACAGGACCGAGGGCAAACGTACTGCTTGAGGTGCTGGAGGAGCCGGACGAAGCCATGGTGGGAGAAGGCACACGGGCACGCTGCAGACTGCTGGCCGAGTGGGCGGGGACCCAGCAGCTCAGGACTCTGGAGAACGGGAGGCGTCTCCCCACCATTGACGTCAATAGGGTTTGGGTGGGTAGAATGGAGGGGGCCGCCCCTGGCCTCTTTCCAAGCAGAGACCCCTGGACGGAGTCCCGTGGAGCGAGTGGGCTTTTCCCGGGCACGGCTGTGCCCTGGACCGCCAAGATCCCGTTGGGGTGGGCGGGCAGTTCGGGGGCTTTGGTTTGTGGCCCTCCCTCGGCAGCGGGGGTGGGTTCAACCCCGAGTGGATCAATCAGGGGCCCTCAGCAGTGGCCAAGGGAACTCACCGCCCAGGACGCACCTAGGTCCCTTTGAATTGGCCACCAACGCCCCCTTTCCCAGCCTGCCTTGCTCTGAGATTTCCCGCCTTTTCACATTCCACAGGTCCCTGGTCCTCGACTGTCCCCCGCTGGCTCCTCCGAGGCATTCCGGGACACCAGACGCTCTCTCCAGCGCCTCCACCTAGATCCCTCGCTGTCCTCGCTCCGTTTCCCCCATGCCCCCTCCCCAACTCCTCCGTGGGCTCTTGGCATCCCTTTCCTACAGCAGTTCCCAGAGTGCCACCCCGAGGGCTTTGAGTTGCCTGGAGCCCAAGGCTCCGGCCAGAGACCTGAGGGGCCAGCGTCTGGACTGGCAGCTAATGCCATTTGGGGCTTTTCTCACGTGGAGCTGAGGCCGACCTCCGCGGGCAACCCCCCAGCGCGAGTGCCCTGGAGATACCCGCCAAGGGGACAGTGTATCCCTACTGTGGGGAAGGAGGTTCCTGTTTTCCCTGCATTGGTTCGACTTTCACGCCGAGGATCGACTCACACCATGGTGGCAAGTGAATAGCCTTGTGGGAAAGCCTCATGGAAAGACTCCAGGGAAAGCCACAGATTCCTTGATCCACGAGAAGGGAAGCGTGACACTGCTGCTACCACTCGGGAGGAAAGCGCAGGGTGCATGACCACACTTCGAGCGAGGACTGAGCAAGCTTGGGAGACTCCAGAAGTACGCCAAGATCCATGTCAGCACTGGAGAGGAATCCTCAGGTTCCGGTCCCGACATAGACACAAGGTCTTAGGCCCCAGCATCGACCGGAGAGGAATCCTGAGAGGCCCCCTAGCACCTCGCATGGGGACTGGCCTTTCCTGAGGTCACCAGAGCGGGTCCCTGAGGTCTCCGTCGTAACTCGAGAGCACCTGCCGCAACTCGAGAAATCCAGGAGGTTCTCCCCTCCAGGCGAGATGAGGCCATTTCTGCTGAGGCGTCTCGAGGCTAATCACACCTAACCTCTGGAACTTCCAAAGGGTCCTTCACACCCTTGCTGCAAGTCAAGAAGTTCTCCGACATACCCATATCCACTCGAGAGGAAGGACGAGGTTCCCGCCCATATCCAGCGGAGCCCCGTTTCCGCCTCATAGCTCGAGAAGAGGGATCCTTTCCCTTCGTCGTCGGGAAAGAATTCCCGGCCTTCCCGTCGCATCTCAAGAGGAGGCGCTCTCCACAGGAAAGACGAGAGGAACTCCAGGGCCTTGCCAGCATTCCAAGAGTCCCCCAGATGTCTAAGTCCATTCCAGAAGAAACTGTTTTCCCTGCACTGCCTCGACGTTCACGCCGAGGATCGACTCACACCACCGTGGCACGTGGGACAGCCCTGTTGGAAAGCCTCGTGGGAAAGCCTCAATGGAAAGCGACAGATCCCTTGATCCACACGTCGGCAAGCGTGACACTGCTGCTGCAGGTCGTGAGGAAATGGCAGGGTGCATGCCCCCACACGAGATGAGGACTGACTCCCCTGGTGAGACTCCAGAAGTACGGAAAGATTCATGTCAGCACTGGAGAGGCATCCTCAGGGTCTGGCCCCGACTCCACACAAGGTCTTAGGCACCGGCATCGATGGGAGAGGAATCCCTAAAGGCCCCCTGGTAACTCGCATGGGGACTGGCCTTTCCTGAGGCCACCAGAGCGGGTCCCTGAGGACCCGTCGTAACTCGAGAGCACCTGCCGCAACTGGGTAAAATCCAGGAGGTTCTCCCCTCCAGGCGGGATGAGGCCCATTTCCTCTGAGGTGTCTGGAGGCTCATCACACCTAACCTCTGGAAATTAAAAAGGGTCCTTGCTGCAACTCAAGAAGTTCCCCGACATACCCGTCTCCACACGAGAGGAAGCACGAGGGTCCCGCCCACATTCAGAGGAACCCCGTTTCCGAGATGAAGGATCCTATCCTGCTTAGTCAGGAAAGATTTTTCGGCGTTCCCATGGCATCTCAAGAGCAAGGGTTCTCAAAGGAAAGGCAAGAGGAACTCCAGGGTCGTGCCACCATTTCAAGAGTCCACCAGATGTCTCAGTCCATTTCAGAGGAACCCGTTTTCCCAGCACTGCCTCGACTTTCACGCCGAGGATCCACTCACACCATGGTGGCATGTGGGACAGCCCTGTGAGAAAGCCTCGAGGGAAAGCCACAGATCCCTTGATCCCCGCGACGGGAAGCGTGACACATCTGCTACACTGTCCCTGAGGTCACGGTCGTATGTGGAGAGTACCTGCCGCAACTCGAGAAAATCCAGGAGGTTCTCTGCTCCAGTCGAGATGAGGCCCATTTTCTCTGCGGCGTCTCGAGAGTAATCACAACTAAACTCTGGAACTTCCAAAGTGTCCTAAACACCCTTGCTACAACTCAAGAAGTTCCCCGACATACCCGTCTCCACTCCAGAGGAATCACGAGGGTCCGGCAACCGCCAGAGGAGCTCCGTTTCCTCCTCCAAGCTCGAGATGAGGGATCCTTCCCTGCTTCCTCGGGAAAGAATTCCCGACGTTTCGACGCATCTCAAGAGGAGGCGCGCTGCACAGGAAAGGCGAGAGGAACTCATGGGTCGTGCCACCATTCCAAGAGTCCCCCAGATGTCTCAGTCCATTCCAGAGGATCCTGTTTTCCCTGCACTGCTTCGACTTTCACGCTGAGGATCGACTCACACCTGGTGGCACGTGTGACAACCCTGTGGGAAAGCCTCGTGGGAAAGCCTCGAGGGAAAGCCACAGATCCCTTAATCCACGCGACGGGAAGCGTGACACTGCTGCTACAGCACGGGAGGAAAGCGCACGTGCATGCCCCTACTCGAGACGAGAACTGACTCCCCTGGGGAGACTCCAGAAATACCCCAAGATGCATGTCAGCCCTGGAGAGGAATCCTCAGGTTCCGGCCCCGACTCCACACAAGGTCTTAGGCCCTGGCATCGACGGGAGAGGAATAGCGACAGGACCTCTAGCAACTCACATGGGGACTGGCCTTTCCTGAGGTAACCAGAGCGGGTCCATGAGGTCCCCGTCGTAGGTCGAGAGCACCTGCCGCAACTCGGTAAAATCCAGGAGGTTCTCCCCTGCAGGTGAGATGAGGCCCGTTTCCACTGATGTCTCGAGGCTAATCACACGTGAACTCTGGAACTTCTAAAGAGTCTTTCACAGTCATGCTGCAACTCAAGAAGTTCCCCGAGATACCCGTCTCCACTCAAGAGGAAGCACGAGGGTCCCGGCCACATCCAGAGGAGCTCCGTTTCTGGCTCGTAGCTCGAGATGAGGGATCCTTTCCCTACTTGGTCGGGAAAGAATTCCCGGCATTCTCATCGCATCTCAAGAGGAGGCGCTCTCCAAAGGAAAGGGGAGAGGAACTGCAGGGTCGTGCCACCATTCCCAGAGTCCCCGGATGTCTCATTCCATTCCAGGCAAACCTGTTTTCCCTGCACTGCCTCGACTTTCAAGCCGAGGATCGACTCACACCACGGTGGCACGTGGCACAGCCCTGTGGGAAGGCCTCGTGGGAAAGCCTCGTGGGAAAGCCTCGAGGGAAAGACACAGATCCCTTGATTCACGCGAAGGGAAGCGTGACACTGCTGCTTCAGCTCGGGAGGAAATCGCACGTGCATGCCCCCACTCGAGACGAGGACTGCCTCCACTAGGGAGACTCCATTAGTACCCCAAGATCCATGTCAGCACTGGAGAGGAATCCTCAGGTTCCAGCACTGACTCCACACAAGGTCTTAGGCCCGGGCATCGACGGGAGAGGAATCCCGAGAGGCCCCCGAGCAACACGCATGGGGACTGGCCTTTCCTGAGGCCACAAGAGCAGGTCCCTGAGGTCCCCGTCGTAAGTCGAGAGCACCTGCCGCAACTCGAGAAAATCCAGGAGGTTCTCCCCTCCAGGCGAGATGAGGCCCATTTCCGCTGAGATGTCTCGAGGCTAATCACACCTAACCTCTGAAACTTCCAAAGGGTCCTTCACGTCCTTGCTGCAACTCTAGAAGTTCCCTGACATACCTGTCTCCACTCGAGAGGAAGCACGAGAGGCCTGCCCACATCCAGAGGAGCCCCGTTTCCGTCTCCCAGCTCGAGAGGAGGGATCCTTTCCCTGCGTTGTCGGGAAAGAATTCCCGGCGTTCCCATAGCGTCTCAAGAGGAGTCGCTCTCCACAGGAAAGGCGAGAGGAACTCCAGGGTGGTGCCACCATTCCCAGAGTCCCCCACATGTCTCAGTCCATTTCACGGAAACCTGTTTTCCCTGCATTGCCTTGGCTCTCAAGCCGAGTATCGACTCAAACAACGGTGGCATGTGGGACAGCCCTTTGGGAAAGCCTCGTGGGAAAGCCTCGTGGGAAAGACTCGAGGGAAAGCCACAGATCCCTTACTCCACAAGAAGAGAAGCGAGATACTGCAGCTACAGCTCGGGAGGTAAGCGCATGTGCATGCGCCCACTCCAGACGAGGACTGACTCCCCTGGGGAGACTCCAGAAGTACCCAAGATCCATGTCAGCAAGGAGAGGAAACCTCAGGTTCCTGCACCGACGCCACACAAGGCCTTAGGCCCCGGCATCGATGGGAGTGAAATCCCGAGAGGCCCCCGAGCCACTCGCATGGGGACTGGCCTTCCTGAGGCCACCAGAGCGAGTCCCTGAGGTCCCCGTCATAAGTCGAGAGAACCTGCCACAACTCGAGAAAATCCAGGAGGTTCTTCCCTCCAGACGAGATGAGCCCCATTTCCGCAGAGGCGACTCGAGGCTAATCACACCTAACCTCTGGACCTTCCAAAGGGCCCTTCACACCCTTGCTGCAACTCAAGAAGTTCCCTGACATACCCGTCTCCACTCGAGAGGAAGCACGAGAGTCCCGCCCACATCCAGAGGAGCCCTGTTTCTGCCTCCTAGCTCGACAGGAGGGATCCTTTCCTGCGTGTTCGGAAAAGAATTCTCGGCGTTCCCGTCACATATCAAGAGGGGGCGCTCTCCACAGGAAAGGCGAGAGGAACTCCAGGGTCGTGTCACCATTCCCAGAGTCCCCCAGATGTCTCAGTCCATTCCAGGGAAGCCTGTTTCCCCGGCACTGCCTCGACTTTCAAACCGAGGATCGACTGACACCGCGGTGGCACGTGGGACATCACTGGGGGAAAGCCTCGTTGGAAAGCCTGGTGGGAAAGCGTCGTGGGAAAGCCTCATGGGAAAGCCTCGAGGGAAAGCCACAGATCCTATGATCCACGGGAAGGGAAGCGTGACACTGCTGCTACAGCTCGGGAGGAAAGGGCACGTGCATACCCCGACTGGAGACGAGGACTCACTCCCCTGGGGAGACTTCAGAAGTACCCCAAGAGCGATGTCAGCACTGCAGAGGAATTCTCAGTTTCCGACACCGACTCCACACAAGGTCTTTGGGCCCGGCATCGATGGGAGAGGAATCCCGAGCGGCCCCCGAGCAAATCGCATGGGGACTGGCCTTTCCTGAGGCCACCAGAGCGGGTCCCTGAGGTCCCTGTTGTAAGTCGAGAGCACCTGCCGCAACTCGAGAAAATCCAGGAGGTTCTGCCCTCCAGGCGAGATGAGGCCCATTTCGCTGAGGCGTCTCGAAGCTAATCACACCTAATCTCTGGAACTTCCAAAGGGTCCTTCACACCCTTGCTGCAACTCAAGAATTTCCATGACATACCCGTCTCCACTCGAGAGGAAGCACAAGAGCTCCACTCACATCCAGAGGAGGCCCGTGTCCGCCTCGTAGCTCGAGAGGAGGGATCCTTTCCCTGTGTCGTTGGTAATGAATTCCCGGCATTCCCGTCGCATCTCAAGATGAGGCGCTCTCCACAGGAAAGGCGAGAGGAACTCAAGGGTCGTGCCACCATTCGCAGAGTCCCCCAGATGTCTCAGTCCATTCCAGGAAAACCTGTTTTCCCTGCACTGCCTTGACTTTCTAGCCGAGGATCGACTCACACCACGGTGGCACGTGGGACAGCCCTGTGGGAAAGCCTCGTGGGAAAGCCCCGTGGGAAAGCCTCGTGGGAAAGTCTCTAGGGAAAGCCACAGATCCCTTGATCCACGCGAAGGGAAGCGTGACACTGCTGCTACAGCTCTGGAGGAAATCGCACGTGCATGCCCCCACTCGATACTACGACTGACTCCCCTGGGGAGACTCCAGAAGTACCCCAAGATCCATGTCAGCACTTGAGAGGAATCCTCAAGTTCCGGCACCGAATTCACACAAGGTCGTATGCCCCGGCATCGACGGGAGAGGAATCCCGAGAGGCCCCTGAGCAACGCGCATGGGGACTGGCCTTTACTGAGTCCACCAGAGCGGGTCCCTGAGGTCCCCGTCATAAGTCGAGAGCACCTGCCGCAACTCGAGAAAATCCAGGAGGTTCTCCCCTCCAGGCAAGATGAGGCCCATTTCCGCTGAGGCGTCTTGAGGCTAATCACACCTAACCTCTGGAACTTCCAAAGGGTCCTTCACACCCTTGCTGCAACTCAAGAAGTTCTCCGACATACTCGTCTGCACTCGAGAGGAAGCACGAGAGTCCCACCCACATCCAGAGGAGCCCCATTTCTGCCTCTTAGCTCCAGAGGTGGGATCCTTTCCGTGCGTTGTCTGGAAAGAATTCACCGAGTTCCCGTCGCAATTCAAGAGGAGGCGCTCTCCACAGGAAAGGCGAGAGGAACTCCAGTGTCGTGCCACCATTCGCAGAGTCCCCCAGATGTCTCAGTCCATTCCAGGGAAACCTGTTTCCCTGCACTGCCTCGACTTTCTAGCCGAGGATCGACTCACACCACGGTGGCACGTGGGACAGCCCTGTGGGAAAGCTTCTTGGGAAAGCCTCGTGTGAAAGCCTCGAGGGAAAGCCACAGATCCCTTGATCCACGTGAAGGAAAGCATGACATTGCTGCTACAGCTCGGGAGGAAAGCCCACGTGCATGCCTCCCCTTGAGACGAGGACTGACTCCCCCGGGGAGACCTCAGAAGTACCCCAAGATCCATGTCAGCACCGGAGAGGAATCCTCAGGTTCTGGCACCGATTCCACACAAGGTCTTAGGCCCCGGCATAGACGGGAGAGGAATCCCGAGAGGCCCCCGAGCAACTCGCATGGGGCCTGGCCTTTCCTGAGGGCACCAGAGCGGGTCCCTGAGGTCCCCGTCGTAAGTCGAGGGCACCTGCTGCAACTCGAGAAAATCCAGGAGGTTCTACCCTCCAGGCGAGATGAGGCCCATTACCGCTGAGGCGTCTCGAGGCTAATCACACCTAACCTATGGAACTTACAAAGGGTCCTTCACGCCCTTGCTGCAACTCAAGAAGCTCCCCCACATACCCGTCTCCACTCGAGAGGAAGCCCGAGAGTCCCGCCCCCATCCAGAGGAGCCCCGTTACTGCCTCCTAGCTCGAGAGGAGGGATCCTTTCACTGAGTGGTCGGTCAAGTATTCCCGGAGTTCCCGTCTCATCTCAAGAGGAGGCGCTCTCCACAGGAAAGGCGAGAGGAACTCCAGATTCGTGCACCCATTCCCAGAGGCCCCCAGATATCTCAGTCCATTCCATGGAAACCTGTTTCTCCTGCACTGCCTCAACTTTCTAGCCTAGGATCGACACACAACACGGTGGCACGTGGGACAGTCCTTTGGGAAAGTCTCGTGGGAAAGCCTCGTGGAAAAGACTCGTGGGAAAGACTCGAGGGAAAGCCGCAGATACCTTGATCCACGCGAAGGGAAGCGTGACACTGCTGCTACAGCTCGGGAGGAAAGCGCACGTGCATGCCCCCACTCGAGATGAGAACTGACTCCTGTGGGGAGACTGGAGAAGTACCCCAAGATCCTTGTCAGCACTGCAAAGGAATCCTCAGGTTCCGGCACTGACACCACACTAGGTCTTAGGCCCTGGCATCGACGGAAGAGGAACCCCGAGAGGGCCCTGAGTAACTCGCATGGGGACTGGTCTTTCCTGAGGCCACCAGAGCGGGTCTCTGAGGTCCCTTTCGTAAGTCAAGAGCACCTGCCGCAACTCGAGAAAATACAGGAGGTTCTCCCCTCCAGGCGAGATGAGGCCCATTTCCGCAGAGGCGACTCGAGGCTTATCACACCTGACCTCTGGAACTTCCAAAGGGTCCTTCACACCCTTGCTACAACTCAAGAAGTTCCCCGACATTCCCGTCTCCACTCGAGAGGAAGCACGAGAGTCCCGCCCACATCCAGAGGAGCCCCTTTACCGCCTCCTAGCTCGAGAGGAGGGATCCTTTCCCTGCGTGGTCGGGAAAGAATTCCCGGCGTTTCCCTCGCATCTCAAGAGGAGGCGCTCTCGACAGGAAAGACGAGGGGAACTCCAGGGTCGTGACACCATTACCTGAGTCCCACAGATGTCTCAGTCCATTCCAGGGAAACCTGTTTTCCCTGCACTGCCCCGACTTTCAAGCCGAGCATCGACTCACACCACGTTGGCACGTGGGACAGCCCTGTGGGAAAGCCTCTTGGGAAAACCTCGTGGGAAAGCCTCGAGGGAAAGCCACAGGTCCCTTGATCCACGAGAAGGGAAGCGTGACACTGCTGCCACAGCTCGGGAGTAAAGCACACGTGCATGCCCCCACTCGAGACGACGACTGACTCCCCTGGGGAGACTCCAGAAGTACGCCAAGATCCATGTCAGCACTGGAGAGGAATCCTCAGGTTTCGGCACCGATTCCACACAAGGACTTAGGCCCCGGCATCGACGGGAGAGGAATCCCGAGAGGCCCCCGAGCAACTCGCAAGGGGACTGGCCTTTCCTGAGGCCACCAGAGCGGGGTCCTGAGGGCCCCATCATAAGTCGAGAGCACCTGCCGCAACTGGAGAACATCTAGGAGGTTCTCCCCTGCAGGCGAGATGAGGCCCATTTCCGCTGAGGCGTCTCCAGGCTAATCACACCTAACCTAAGGAACTTACAAAGGGTCCTTCACGCCCTTGCTGCAACTCAAGAAGCTCCCCCACACACCCGTCTCCACTCGAGAGGAAGCCCGAGAGTCCCGCCCACATCCAGAGGAGCCCCGTTACTGCCTCCTAGCTCGAGAGGAGGGATCCTTTCACTGAGTGGGTCGGTCAAGTATTCCCGGAGTTCCCATCTCATCTCAAGAGGAGGCGCTCTCCACAGGAAAGGCGAGAGGAACTCCAGATTCGTGCACCCATTCCCAGAGGCCCCAGATGTCTCAGTCCATTCCATGGAAACCTGTTTCTCCTCACTGCCTCAACTTTCTAGCCTAGGATCGACACACAACACGGTGGCACGTGGGACAGCTGTTTGGGAAAGTCTCGTGGAAAGCCTCGTGGAAAAGACTCGTGGGAAAACCTGAGGGAAAGCCGCAGATACCTTGATCCACGCGAAGGAAGCGCGACACTGCTGCTACAGCTCGGGAGGAGAGCGCACGTGCATCCCCCCTCGAGACGAGGACTGACTCTCCTGGGGAGACTCCAGAAGTACCCAAGATCCATGTCAGCACTGGGGAGGAATCCTCAGGTTCCGACACCGACTCCACACAAGATCTTAGGCCCGGCATCGACGGGAGAGGAATCCGAGAGACCCCCCGAGAAACTCGCATGGGGACTGGCCTTTCCTGAGGCCACCAGAGCGGGTTCCTGAGTCCACGTCGTAAGTCGAGAGCACCTGCCGCAAACTCGATAAAATCCAGGAGGTTCTCCCCTCCAGGCGAGATGAGGCCCATTTCCGCTGAGGCGTCCCGAGGCTAATCACACCTAACTTCTGGAACTTCCAAAGGGTCCTTCACACCCTTACTGCAACTCAAGAAAATCCCCGAATACCCGTCTCCACTCGAGGGGAAGC
>NW_017192057.1:0-10477 GCF_001704415.2 Capra hircus
TGGATCTGTGGCTTTCCCTCGAGGCTTTCCACGAGGCTTCCCACAGGGCGTCCCACGTGCCACCGTGGTGTGAGTCGATCCTCGGCTTGAAAGTCGAGGCAGTGCAGGGAAAACAGGTTTCCCTGAAATGGACTGAGACATCTGGGGGACTCTGGGAATGGTGGCACGACCCTGGATTTCCTCTCACCTTTCCTGTGGAGAGCGCCTCCTCTTGAGATGCCGATGGGAACGCTGGGAATTCGTTCCCGACCACGCACGCAGGGAAACGATCGCTCCTCTCGAGCTAGGAGGCGGAAACGGGGCTCCTCTGGATGTGGGCGGGACTCTCGTGCTTCCTCTCGCTTCGAGTGGAGACGGGGTATTCGGGAACTTCTTGAGTTGCAACAAGGGTTGTGATGGACCGTTGGAAGTTCAGAGGTTAGGTGTGAATAGCCTCGAGATGCCTCAGCGGAAATGGGCCTCATCTCGCCTGAAGGGGGAAAACCTCCTGGATTTTCTTGGTTGAGCAGGTGCTCTCGACTTAAGACGCGGACCTCAGGGACCCGCTCTGTGGCCTCAGGAAAGGCCAGTCCCCATGTGAGTTGCTCTGGGGCTCTCGGGATTCCTCTCCGTCGATGCTGGGGCCTAAGACCTTGTGTGGAGTCAGTTCCGGAACCTGAGGATTCCTCTCCAGTGCTGACATGGATCTTGGGGTACTTCTGGAGTCTCCCCAGGGGAGTTAGTCCTCGTCTCGAGTGGGGGCATGCACGTGCGTTTTCCTCTCGAGCTGTAGCAGCAGTGTCGCGCTTCGCATTCGCGTGGATGAAGGGATCTGTGGCTTTCCTCGAGGCTTTCCCACGAGGCTTTCCATGAGGCTTTCCCGCAGGGCTGTCCCACGTGCCACCGTGGTGTGAGTCGATCCTCGGCTTGAAAGTCGAGGCATTGCAGGGAAAACAGGTTTCCCTGGAATGGACTGAGACATCTGGGGGACTCTGGGAATGGTGGCACGACCCTGGAGTACCTCTTGCCTTTCCTGTGGAGAGCGCCACCTCTTGAGATGCGAAGGAAACGCCGGGAATTCTTTCCGACCACGCAGGGAAAGTATCCCTCCTCTCGAGCTAGGAGGCAGAAACGGGGCTCCTCTGGATGTGGGCGGGACTCTCGTGCTTCCTCTCGAGTGGAGACGGGTATGTCGGGGAACTTCTTGAGTTGCAGCAAGGGTGTGAAGGGCTCTTTGGATGTTCCAGAGGTTAGGTGTAAATAGCCTCAAGAGGCAGCTGAAATGGGCTCTGGAGGGAGAACCTCCTGGTTTTTCCCGAGTTGCGGCAGGTGCTCTCGACTTACGACGGGGACCTCAGGGACCCGCTCTGGTGGCCTCAGGAAAGGCCAGTCCCCATGTGAGTTGCTCGGGGCCTCTCGGGATACCTATCCCGTCGATGCCGGGGCCTAAGACCTTGTGTGGAGTTGATGCCGAAATCTGACGATTCCTCTCCAGTGCTGACATGGATCTTGGGGTGCTTCTGGAGTCTCCCCAGGGGAGTCAGTCCTCGTCTCGAGTGGGGGCATCCTCGTGCGCTTTCCTTCCGAGCTGTAGCAGCTGTGTCACTCTTCCCTTCCCGTGGATCAAGGGATCAGGGGCTTTCCCTCGAGGCTTTCCACGAGGCTTTCCCACGAGGCTTTCCCACAGGGCTGTCCCACGTGCCACCGTGGTGTGAGTCGATCCTCGGCTTGAAAGTCGAGGCAGAGCAGGGAAAACAGGTTTCCCTGGAATGGACTGAGACATCTGGGGGACTCTGGGAATGGTGACACGACCCTGGAGTTCCTCTCGCCTTTCCTGTTTAGAGCACCTACTCTTGAGATGCGACGGGAACGCCGGGAATTCTTTCCCGACCACGCAGGGAAAGGATCCCTCCTCTCGAGCTAGGAGGCGGAAATGGGTCTCCTCTGGATATGGGCAGAACTCTCGTGCTTCCTCTCGAGTGGAGACGGGTATGTCGGGGGAGCTTCTTGAGTTGCAGCAAGGGTGTGAAGGACCCTTTGGAAGTTCCAGAGATTAGGTGCGATTAGCCTCGAGACGCCTCAGCGGAAAAGGGCCTCATCTCGCCTGGAGGGGAGAACCTCCTGGATTTTCTCGAGTGGCGGCAGGTGCTCACGACTTACAATGGAGACCACAGGGACCCGCACTGGTGGACTCAGGAAAGGCCAGTCCCCTTGCGAGTTGCTCGGGGGCCTCTCCGGATTCCTCAACCTTCGATGCCGGGCCACAGACCTTGTGAGGAGTCGGAGCCGGAGCCGAAGGATTCCTCTCCAGTGCTGATATGGATCGTAGGGTACTTCTGGAGTCTTCCTAGGGGAGTAGGTCCTCATCTCGAGTGGGGTCATGCCGTGCGCTTTCCTCCTGAACTGTAGCAGCAGTGTCACGCTTCCTTTCGCTTGGATCAATTGATCAGGTGCTTTCCCTCGAGGCTTTCCAACGAGGCTTTCTCACGAGGCTTTCCCACAGGGCTGTCCCACGTGCCAACGTGGTGTGAGTCGATCCTCGGCCTGAAAGTCGTGGCATTGCAGGGAAAACAGATTTCCCTGGAATGGACTGAGACATCTGGAGGACTCTGGGAATGGTGGCACGACCCTGGAGTTCCTCTCTCCTTTCCTTTGGAGAGCACCTCCTCTTGAGATGTGACGGAACACTGGGAATTCTTTCCCGACCTCGCAGGGAAAGCATCCCTCCTCTTGAGCTAGGAGGCGGAAACGGGGATCCTCTTGATGTGGGCCAGACTATCGTGCTTCCTCTCGAGTAGAGACGGGTATTTTGGAGAACTTCTTGAGTTACAGCAAGGGTGTGAAGGACCCTTTGGAAGTTCCAGAGTTTAGGTGTGAATAGCCTCGAGTCGCCTCAGGGGAAATGGGCCTCATCTCGCCTGGAGGGGAGAACCTCCTGGATTTTCTCGAGTTGCGGCAGGTGCTCTCGACTTACGACGGGGACCTCAGGGACCCGCTCTTGTGGCCTCAGGAAAGGCCAGTCCCCATGTGAGTTGCTCGGGGGCCTTTCGGGATTTCTTCTCCTCGATGCCGGGGCCTAAGACCTTGTGTGGAGTCGGTGCCGGAACCTAAGGATTCCTCTCCAGTGATGACATGGATCTTCGGGTACTTCTGGAGTCTCCCAGGGGTGTCAGTCCTCATCTCGAGTGGGGCATGCACGTGCTCTTTCTTTCGAGACTTAGCAGCAGTATCACGCTTCCCTTCGCGTGATCAAGGGATCTGTGGCTTTCCCTCGAGGCTTTCCTACGAGACTTTCACACGAGGCTTTCCCAGGGCTGTCCCTCGTTCCACCGTGGTGTGTTTGGATCCTCGTCTTAACAGTCGAAGCAGTGTAGGGAAACAGGTTTCCTGGAATGGACTGAGACATCTGGGGGACTCTGGGAATGTGGCACGACCCTGGAGTTCCTCTCGCCTTTCCTGTGGAGAGCGCCTCCTCTTGATGTTCGACGGAAGGCGGGAACTCTTTCCCAAACACGTAGGGAAAGGATCCCTCCTCTCGAGCTAGAGGCGAAAAACGGGGCTCCTCTAGATGTGGGAGGGACTCTCGTGCTTCTCTCGAGTGGAGACGGGTATGTTCGGGAATTCTTGAGTTGCCAGCAAGGGTGTGAAAGACCCTTTGGAAGTTGCAGAGGTTAGATGTGATTACCTGAGACACCTCAGCGGAAATGGGCCTCATCTCGCCTGGAGGGAGAACCTCCTGGATTTTCTCGAGTTGCGGCAGGTGCTCTCGACTTACGACGGGGACTCAGGGACCTGCTCTGTTGGCCTCAGGAAAGGCCAGTCCCCATGCTAGTTGTTCGGGGGCCTCTCGGGGGCTTCTCGGGTTTCCACTCCCGTCGCTGCTGGGCCTAAGACCATTGTGTGGAGTCAGTGCCGGAACCTGAGGATTCCTCTACAGTGCTGACATGGATCTTGGGTACGTCTGGAGTCTCCCAAGGGGAGTCAGTCCTCGTCTCGAGTGGGGGCATGCACGTGCGCTTTCCTCCTGAGCTCTAGCAGCGGTGTCACGCTTCCCTTCGCGTGGATCAAGGGATCAGGGGCTTTCACTCGAGGCTTTCCCACGTGGCTTTCCCACGAGGCTTTCCCACAGGGCTGTCCCACGTGCCACCGTGGTGTGAGTCGATCCTCGGCTTGAAAGTCGAGGCAGTGCAGGGAAACAGGTTTTCCCTGGAATGGACTGAGACATCTGGGGGACTCTGGGAATGTGGCACGACCCTGGAGTTCCTCTCGGCTTTCCTGTGGAGAGCGCCTCCACTTGAGATGGGACGGGAACGCCCGGAATTCTTTCCCGAACACGCAGGGAAAGGATCCCTCCTCTCGAGCTAGGAGGCGGAAACGGGGCTCTTCTGGATGTGGGCGGGACTCTCGTGTTTCCTCTCGAGTGGAGTCGGGTATGTCGGGGAACTTCCTGAGTTGCAGCAAGGGTGTGAAGGACCCTTTGTAAGTTCCAGACGTTAGGTGTGATTAGCCTCGAGACGCCTCAGCGGAGATGAGCCTCATCTAGCCTGGAGGGGAGAACCTCCTGGATTTTCTCGAGTTGCGGCAGGTGCTCTCGACTTATGACGGGGATCTCAGGGACCCGCTCTGGTGGCCTCAGGAAAGGTCAGTCCCCATGCGAGTTGCTCGGGGCCTTCGGGATTCCTCTCCCGTAGATGCCGGGGCCTAAGATCTTGTGTGGAGCCGGTGCCGGAACCTGAGGATTCCTCTCCAGTGCTGACATGGATCTTGGGATACTTCTGGAGCCTCCCCAGGGGAGTCAGTCCTCGTCTCGAGTGGGGGCATGCACGTGCGCTTTCCTCTCGAGCTGTAGCAGCAGTGTCGCGCTTCCCTTCGCATGGATCAAGGGATCTGTGGCTTTCCCTCGAGGCTTTCCCTCGAGGCTTTCCCACGAGGCTTTACCAAGAGGCTTTCCCACAGAGCTGTCCCACGTGCCACCGTGGTGTGAGTCGATCCTCGGGTTGAAAGTCGAGGCAGTGCAGGGAAAACAGGTTCCCTGGAATGGCCTGAGAAATCAGGGGTACTCTGGGAATGGGGCCTGATCCTGGAGTTCCTCTCGTCTTTCCTGTGGAGGGCCGCCTCCTCTTGAGATGGGACGGGAACACTAGGAATTCTTTCCCGACCACGCAGGGGAAAGGGTCCCTCCTCTCGAGCTAGCAGGCGGAAACGGGGCCACTCTGGATATGGTCGGGACTCTCGGATTCCTCTAGAGTGGAGGTGGGTATGTCGGGGAACTTCTTGAGTTGCAGCGAGGGTGTGAAGGACCCTTTGGAAGTTCCAGAGATTAAAGTGTGATTACCCCCTAGTTGCCTCAACGGAAATGGGCCTCATCTCGCCTGGAGGGGGAGAACCTCCTGCATTTTCTCGAGTTGGTGCAGGTGTTCTCGCGTTGCGACGCGGACCTCAGGAACCCGCTCTGGTTGGCCTCAGAGAAAGGCCAGTCCCCATGCAAGTTGCACGCGACCTCTCGGGATTCCCTCTCCCGTCGGTGCCGGGGCCTAAGACCTTGTGTGGAGTCGGTTCCGGAACCTGAGGATTCCTCTCCAGGGCTGACATGGATCTGGGGTACTTCTGTAGTCTCCCCAGGGGAGTCAAGTCCTGGTCTCGAGTGTGGGTATGCAAGTACGCTTTCCTCCCGAGCTGTAGCAGCCAGTGTAACGCTCCCCTTCGCGTGGATCAAGGGATCTGTGGCTTTCCCTCGAGGCTTTCCCACGAGACTTTCCCACGAGGCTTTCCCACAGGGCTGTCCCACGTGCCACCGTCGTGTGAGTCGATCCTCGGCTTGAAAGTCGAGGCAGTGCAGGGAAAACAGGTTTCCCTGGAATGGACGCAGACATCTCGGGGACTCTGGGAATGGTGGCACGACCCGGGAGTTCCTCTTGCCTTTCCTGTGGAGAGCACCTCCTCTTTGAGATGCGACGGGAACGCCGGGAATTCTTTCCGGACCACGCAGGGAAAGATCCCTCCTTTCGAGCTATGAGACGGAAATGGGGCTCCTCTGGAAGTGGGCGGGACTGTCCGTGCTTCCTCTCGAGTGGAGACGGGTATGTCGGGCAACTTCTTGAGTTGCCAGCAAGGGTATGAAGAACCCTTTGGAAATTCAAGAGGTTAGGTGTGATTAGCCTCGAATCGCCCTTAGCAGAAATGGGCCTAATCTTGCCTGGAAGGGAGAACCTCCTGGATTTTCTCGAGTTGCGGCAGGTGCTCTCGACTAACGACGGGGACCTCAGGGACCCGCTCTGGTGGCCTCAGGAAAGGCCAGTCCCCATGCGAGTTGCTCGGGGGCCTCTCGGGATTCCTCTCCTTCGATGCCGGGCCCTAAGACCTTGTTTGGAGTCGGTGCCGGAACCTGAGGATTCCTCTCCAGTGCTGACGTGGATCCTCGGGTACTTCTGGAGTATCCCCAGGGGAGTCAGTCCACGTCTCGAGTGGAGGCATGCACGTGTGCTTTCCTCCCGAGCTGTAGCAGCATTGTCACCCTTCCCTTTGCGTTGTCAAGGAATCTGTGGCTTTTCCTCGAGGCTTTCCCACGAGGCTTTCCCACGAGGCTTTCCCACAGGGCTGTCCCACGTGCCACCATGGTGTGAGTCGATCCTCGGCTTGAAAGTCGAGGCAGTGCAGGGAAAACAGGTTTCCCTGGAATGGATTGAGACATCTGGGGGACTCTGGGAATGGTGGCACGACCCTGGAGTTCCTCTCGCCTTTCCTGTGGACAGTGCCTCCTCTTGAGATGCGACGGGAACGCCGGGAATTCTTTCCGGACCACGCAGGAAAAGGATCCCTCCTCTCGAACTTGGAGGCCGGAAACGGGGCTCCTCTGGATGTGGCCGGGACTCTCGTGCTTACTCTCGAGTGGAGACGGGTATGTTGGGGAACTTCTTGAGTTGCAGCAAGGGTGTGAAGGATCCTTTGGAATTCCAGAGATTAGGTGTGTTTTAGAGTCGAGACGCCTTAGCGGAAATGGGCCTCATCTCCCCTGGAGGGGAGAATCTCCTGGATTTTTCGAGTTGCGGTACGTGCTCTCGCCTTACGATGGGGACCACTGGGACCCGCTCTGGTGGCCTCAGGAATGGCCAGTCCTCATGCGAGTTGCTCGGGGCCTCTCGGGATTCCTCTCCCTTCGATGCCAGGGCCTAAGACCTTGTGTGGAGTCGGTGCCTGCCGGGGTCCAGCCCCGGCGGATCCAGGGAATTCGAAGGGTGGAGGGCGTTGGCTTGGAAAGACTTGTTTGTTTATTAATGTAAGATTAGATTAAGAAACTATAGTGTAGTAAGAAGATTAAGCGGAGGAAGAAGGCTGAATAGCTTGGTTTACGCGGAAGGCCAATAAAATTCCAGACAAGGAATTTGCACCATCAACGTTGGGCCACTGGCGCCCGCTTGAATATCTAAGGGTGCCTCGCCTTAAGCTCCCTTTCATGCGGGTCTTAACAGCCGGGGCAAGTAAGTAGACCTGGCGAGCCTCCGCGCCCCAGATGGAGATTCAGCCTGAAGTTAAAGTAAAGAGCAGAGAGAGGGAAGGGGAGAGAGAAGAGAGAGAGAGAGACATGGGGGAGCCAGAGTCCCAAGAAACCAGGCCGAGAGACTAGTTCGAGAAACTGGCCCCCATCCTTTATTGTTCAGAAGGCCTTTTATACTTTTGATAAAACACGGAGATCAATGGGTAACACAAAATTATGTAGCGTTCGCAACCCAGATTCTTTCCGTATATCATTTTGTATACAAAAGGTCTCAGGTGATTTACATTATCTTTTGGCCAAGAGGCTTGTTAACACTTTTTGGCTCTCTTCCTTAATGAATGTTAATTTTGTTTCCCCTGAAGTGTTTTTTTTTTAATCTGCATCTCCTTTAAAGCATTAAAGTTACATCTCTATAGAACAAAGGTGCAGTGGGATATAACAAAGAAGGTACTTAACTCAAAGATCTAATGTTGCTAATACCAGGTCTACTACTTGTTTTTCTATATACCAACTATATCTAAAAATAAAGGATATGAAAATTTGGCAGCAAGCATTGACCCAAAAATGAAACCATTAATCAGTCTTATTCTAAAGATTTTGACTCCTCGGAAGCTCCTACATTCCTAGGATGTTTTAAGCTTCCTGTGCCTCCTGCGGTCAGGAGGCCTCAACAATCACATGCGCAGCAGTACGAGTCCTGCAGGCAGGCTAGAAAGCCATCGGAGGGTTTTTGGATTGAAACACTCTTTCAAATGCAGAAGACTAAAGCCCTGATTTGACTTTTTCACGAAAATGTCAGAAGAGTGGAAAAGCAGAGCACAAAAGCCGGCAGATTTTTGTTGGGGTACGTGCTTAGGAATTTCCAGAGGGATCCCTGAAGTCTGTGCACGCCTTGCGTATGTCAGCTTCCTTCCTCATGACCTTGTCACGGGCGGGATTCCTCACACTGGCTCCCAGCATCTCACCCTTTTTTATTTTAAATAATTAATTATTTATGTTTAAAATCAGGTGCAGTTCGGTCGCGAGATTCGAATGCTCTGCCGAAGAATCTAGACAATACAGGGAAGAATGATTACGAGGAGCAAGATTATAAAAGAGTAGACAGAATAGTCTTTCCAGAAATGAAGTTAGAGAAAGTGTGGAAAAAGTCATTGGCTTCTCCTGCGGTGGTAAAATCTAATCGGTGTGTTCCAAGGTCTGAATCTGGTTATGCAGTTTCCCTAAGTCTAAACTAATATCTGAGCTGTTCCAAAACACCTAAAACTTGATTTTTTAACATATTGGGTATTTACACTTGTTGAGTCAATGACCGCTGCCATAGTAACAATAACAGTTATTGTAACACAGCAAGAACATAATTATCATATCAATAAGTTGTTACAGTTACAGGACATCTTTAAAACCACAAAAGAGCAGACATTACTTGAGGAGTTAAACAAGATGAAAACATCCATGGTTCACAAGTCGCTACATTAGGTACGTTAAGTTTTCTGGAATCATTGGTGAAAAGAAGAACATAAGGAGAGGATAGACAAGCCAAAATAGAGTAAATAGAGTCATTTTCTGGTTGGAGTTTGCGCTGCAGCAGCTGTTAGTCCGCCGGGATCTTGATGTTTCTTTTGCCTCTTCTGCCGGTGGGAGCAGCGGCCTTCACCCCGCCCTCTGACACTGGCGCTGTTACGGGGCTGCGAGTGCGGTGCACTGGGTTCCGTCAGTCAGGCTGGCCCGCCCACAGCTTTTGGTGCACGGCTGTTTCCCGCGGCGGTGGCGGCAGAGAAGTTCCCTTTTTCTTTTGTGGCGAATCAGTCTGTCCGGGATCCAAATTGACGAATCTGCACCCTGTGGAAAAAATACAAACACTTCCTCGACCCGCAGCAAATCTGGTTGGGATCTTTTTGTTATCTGGAGATCTTTTTGCTTTACCAATGGCTTTTTATTTTGCTGTTCCAAACGAATCAGCATTTAACTTATTACAAAGAGAACATGTTGTAAAATCTGATGGGGGAAAACTATACTTAATTTCTCCTTTTTTAATTTTGAATTAACAAAGCACGTGAGGGTAAATGATGCAAGATCTGATCACAAGAATTTCCTATAGCAATCTGCCAATCATCAAACATTTGAAAAGCATCAAGTTGTTTTTTGTTATATGGAATTACAATTTTTGATGGCTCTTTACTAAACAATTTAATAAATCAGTATGCTTGAATTAATCTTTTAAATTAATATGGCAGTAATTTTTTCTTAGGCAGAGGCCATTGTTCCACCAAGTTGGGATAAGATAAAACTATTTTTTGGGGGGTCATTAGATGGAACCAATGGCCTTCTTGTCACAAGCATCCTGTAGGTATACATTTTGTGGCAAGAATAATTTAATCTCCTTTTTGGCAATATTAATCTTAATTAACTGATCATTTAAAGCCTCATTCACTTTAACGAAAGCCAACTGTGTCACACTAGTCAACTTTTTCTTAGAACTGGGATTATGATTGTTATTTTTCAGCAATCAAACAAAAGGCTTTAATCTACAAAAGTCAGTTTTTAAATGTGGGCATATCCAATTAATATCACCTAATAATTTTTGGAAATCATTTAAAGTTAGTAAACAATCTCTCAGCAGCTTTAAAAGGACATTATCAGTTTTTAAAACTTTTGGCAGACCCAAATATAAGAAGCAAGAAAAGCTTTTTTAATGATCTTTTATAACCCAATATCTGGTCTATAGCCTTTTAGATGACAAGTAACATTTAATCTTTGCTGAATACTTCCAGCAACGGGGAGCTCACTATTCACCAAGGTCTAAACTCTCTCTCACCTCTTACTCTATAGCATTTTTATCCTGCATACCACCTTTTCTAATCCCACCAACTCCTTTTCAGTAGTATATGTTGGCCAGGAGCTGCGCTAGTCTCTCAGCAATGTAAGAAACGTCTTGTCTATTGTCTAACAGCCATGACATTTTATATTCTTAAAAAATCTTTTAAAGGCTAGAAGCTGCAAATT
>NW_017192058.1:0-10476 GCF_001704415.2 Capra hircus
AAGTTCCAGAGGTTAGGTGTGATTAGCCTCAAGACGACTCAGTGGAAATGGGTCTCATCTCGCCTGGAGTGGACAACCTCCTTGATTTTCTCGAGTTGAGGCAGGTGTTCTCGACTTACGACGCAGACCTCAGGACCCGCTCTGGTGGCTTGAGACCGCAGTCCCCAGGGGAGCTAAGCTTCTAAGGGCCTCTCGGGATCCCTCTTCCGTCGATTCCGGGGCGTAAGACCTTTTGTGGAGTCGGGCAGGAACCTGATGATTCCTCTCCAGTGCTGACATGGATCGTGGGATACTTCTGGAGTTTCCCCAGGGTAGAGAGCCCTCGCTCGAGTGCGGGCATGCACGTTCGCTTTCCGCCCGAGCTGTAGCTGCTGTGTCACACTTCCCCTCACGTCGATCAAGTGATCTGCGGTTTTCCCTCGAGGCTTTCCCCACGGGGCTTTCCAAGAGGCTTTCCCACAGGGCTGTCCCATGTGACACCGTGGTGTGAGCCAATCCTCGGCGTGAAAGTCGAGGCAGTGCAGGAAAAACAGGTTCCTCTGGAATGAACTGGGACATCTGTAGTAGTCTGGGAATGGTGGCACGACCCTGGAGTACCTCTCGCCTTTCCTGAGGAGAGCGCCTCCTCTTGAGATGCGACGGGAACGTCGGGAATTCTTTCCCGACCAAGCAGGGAAAGGATCCCTCATCTCGAACTACGAGGTGGAAACGGGCTCCTCTGGATGTGGGCGGGACCCTCGGCTTCCTCTCTCGAGTGGAGACGGGTATGTCGGGGAACTTCTTGAGTTGAAGTAAGGGTGTGAAGGACCCTTTGGAAGTTCCAGATGTTAGGTGTGATTAGCCTCGAGACGCCTCAGGGAAAATAGGCCTCATCTCGCCTGGAGGGGAGAACCTCCTGGATTTTCTCGAGTTGCGGCAGGTGCTCTTGACTTACGATGGAAACTTCAGGGACCCGCTGTGGTGGCCTCAGGAAAGGGCAGTTCCCATGCGAGTTGCTAGGGGGCCTCTCGGGATTCCTCTCCTGCTGATGCCGGGGCCTAACACCTTGTGTGGAGTCGGGGAGGGAAAGTGAGGTTTCCTCTCCAGAGTTGACATGGATCTTGGAGTACTTCTGGAGTCTCCCCAGGGGACTCAGTCCTCGTCTCGTGTGGGGGCATGCACTTGCGCTTTCCTCCCCAGCGGTAGCAGCAGTTCACGCTTCCCATTGCAGAGATCAAGGGATCTGTGGCTTTACCTCGAGGCTTTCCCACGAGGCTTTCCCACAGGGCTGTCCCACGTGCCACCGTCGTGTGAGTCGATCCTCGGCGAGAAACTCGTGGCAGTGCAGGGAAAACAGGTTCCTCTGGAATGGACTGAGACATCTGGGGGACTCTTGAATGGTGGCACGACCCTGGAGTTCCTATCCCCTATCCAGTGGAGAGCGCCTCCTCTTGAGATGCGACGGGAACGCCGGGAATTCTTTCCCGACTAAACAAGGATAGGATCCCATATCTCGAGCTACAAGGCCGAAACGGGCCTCCTCTTCATGTTTGCAGGACCATATTGCTTCCTCTCGAGTGGAGAAGAGTATGCAGGCGAACTTCTTGAGTTGCATCAACGGTGTGAAGGACCCTTTGGAAGTTCCAGAGGTTAGGTGTGAATAGCCTCGAGACGCCTCAGCAGAAATGGGACTCATCTCGCCTGGAGGGGAGAACCTCCTTCATGTCTCGAGTTGAGGCAGGTGCTCTCTACGTACGACAGGACCTCAGGGACCCGCTCTGGTGGCCTCAGGAAAGGCCAGTCCCCATGGGAGTTGCTCGGGGGCCTCTCGGGATTCCTCTCCCATCGATGCCGGAGCCTAAGACCTTGTGTGGAGTCGGGGCTAGAACCTGAGGATTCCTCTCCAGTGCTGACATGGAACTTGGGATACTTCTGCAGTTTCCCCACCAGGCGAGATGAGGCCCATTTCTACTGAGGAGTCTCGAGGAAAAGCACACCTAAACTCTGGAACTTCCAAAGGGTCCTTCACGCCCTTGCTGCAACTCAACAAGTTCCCCGACATACCCATCTCCACTCGAAAGGAAGCACAAGGGTCCCGCACACATCCAGAGGAGCCCCATTTCCGCCTCGGAGCTCTATAGGAGGGATCCTTTCCCTGCTTGTTCGGGAAAGATTCCCGGTGTTCCCGTCACATCTCAAGAGGAGGCGCTCTCCACAGGAAAGGCGAGAGAAACTCCAGGGTCGAGATACATTTCCAAGTGTGCCCCAGATATCTCAGTCCATTCCAGGGAAACCTGTTTTCCCTGCACTGCCTTGACTTGCACGCCGAGGATCGACTCACACCACGGTGGCACGTGGGACAGCCCTGTGGGAAAGCCTCGTGGAAAAGCCTCTTGGGAAATTCTCGAGGGAATGCCACAGATCCCTTGTTCCACTCGAAGGGAAGCGTGACACTGCTGCTAAAGCTCGGGAGGAAAGGGCACGTGCGTGCCCCCACTCGAGACGAGGACTGACTCCCCTGGGGAGACTCCAGAAGTACCCCAAGATCCATGTCAGCACTGTAGAGGAATCCTCAGGTTCCGGCACCGACAACACACAAGGTCTTAGGCCCTGGCATCGACGGGAGAGAAATCCCGAGAGGCCCCCGAGCAACTCGCATGGGGACTGGACTATCCTGAGGCCACCAGGCCGGGTCCCTGAGGTGCACATCATAAGTCGAGAGCACCTGCCACAACTCGAGAAAATCCAGGAGGTTCTCCCTTCCAGGCGAGATGAGGCCCATTTCCGATGAGGCGTCTCGAGGCTATTCACACCAACCAACCTCTGGAACTTCCAAAGGGTACATCACACCCTTGCTGCAACTCAAGAAGTTCCCCGACATACCCGTCTTCACTCGAGAGGAAGCACGAGAGTCCCGTCCACATCCAGAGGAACCCCGTTTCCGCCTCCTAGCTCGAGAGGAGGGATCCTTTCCCTGTGTTGTCGGCAAAGAATTCCGGCGATTCCGTTGCATCTCAAGAGGAGGCGCTCTTCACAGGAAAGGCGAGAGGAGCTCCAGGGTCGTGCCACCATTCCCAGAGTCCCCCAGATGTCTCAGTCATTCCAGGGAAACCTGTTTTCACTGCACTGCCTCCACTTTAAAGCCGAGGATCGACACACACCACGGTGGCACGTGGGACAGCCCTGTGGGAAAGCCTCGTGGGAAATGCCTCGTGGGAAAGCCTCGAGGGAAGGCCCCTGATCCCCTGATCCACGCGAAGGGAAGCGTGACACTGCTGCTACAGCTCGGGAGGATAGCGCACGTGCATGCCCCCACTCGAGAAGTGGACTGACTCCCCTGGGGAGACTCCAGAAGTATCACAAGATCCATGTCAGCAGTGGAGAGGAAGGCTCAGGTTCCGGCACCGACTCCACACAAGATCTTAGGCACCGGCATCGACGGGAGAGGAATCCCGAGACGCCCCCGAGCAACTCGCATGGGGCTGGCCTTTCCTGAGGCCACCAGAGCGGGTCCTGAGGTCCCCGTCGTAAGTCGAGAGCACCTGCGGCAACTGGAAAAAATCCAGGAGGTTCTCCCCTCCAGGCGAGATGAGGCCCATTTCCGCTGAGGCGTCTCGAGGCTAGTCACATCTAACCTCTGGAACTTCCAAAGGGTTCTTCACACTCCTTGCTGCAACTCAAGAAGTTCCCCGACATACCCGTCTCCACTCGAGAGGCAGCACGAGAGTTCTGCCCACATCCAGAGGAGCCCCGTGTCCGCCTCCTAGCTCGAGAGGAGGGATCCTTTCCCTGCGTGGTCGAGAAAGAATCCCGGCCTTCCCGTCGCATCTCAAGAGGAGGCGCTCTCCACAGGAAAGGCGAGAGGAACTCCAAGGTCGTGCCACCATTGCCAGAGTCCCCCAGATGTCTCCGTCCATTCCAGGGAAACCTGTTTTCCCTGCACTGCCTCGACTTTCAAGCCGAGGATCGACTCACACCACGGTGGCACGTGTGACAGCCTTGTGGGAAAGCCTCGTGGGAAAGCCTCGAGGGAAAGCCACAGATCCCTTGATCCACGCAAAGGGAAACGTGACACTGCTGCTACGGCTCGGGAGGAAAGCGCACGTGCATGCCCACACTTGAGACGAGGACTGACTCCCCTGGGGAGACTCCAGAAGTACCCCAAGATCCATGTCAGCACTGCAGAGGAATCCTCAGGTTCCGGCACCGACTGCACACAAGGTCTTTGGCCCCCGCATCGACGGGAGAGGAATCCCGAGAGGCCCCCAAGGAACTCCCACCGGGCTGGCGTTTCCTGAGGCCACCACAGCGGGTCCCTGTGGTCCCCATCGTAAGTTCAGGAGCCCCTGCTGCAACTCGAGAAAATCCAGGAGGTTCTCCCTTCCAGGCGAGATGAGCCAATTTCCTCTGAGGCGCCTCGAGGCTAATCACACCTAACCTCTGGAACTTCCAAAGGGTCCTTCACAGCCTTGCTGCAACTCAAGAAGTGCCCTGACATACCCATCTCCACTCAAGAGGAAGCACGAGAGTCCCGCCCACATCCAGAGGAGCCCCGTTTCCGCCTCCTAGCTCGAGAGGAGGGATCCTTTCCCTGCGTGTTCGGGAAAGATTTCCCGGCGTTCCCGACGCATCTCAAGAGGATGTGCTCTCCTCAGGAAAGGCGAGAGGAACTCCAGGTTCGTGCCACCATTCCCAGAGTCCCCCAGATGTTTCAGTCCATTCCAGGGAAACCTGTTTTCCCTGCACTGCCTCGACTTACAAGCCGAGGATGGACTCACACCAGGGTGGCACGTGGCACAGCCCTGTGGGAAAGCTTCGTGGGAAAGCCTCGTGGGAAAGCCTGGTGGGAAAGCCTAGTGGGAACACATGGAGGGAAAGCCTCGAGGGAAAGCCACAGATCCCTTGATATACGCGAAGGGAAGCGTGACACTGCTGCTACAGCTCGGGAGGAAAGCGCACGAGCATGCCCCCACTCGAGACGAGGACTGACTCCCCTGGGGAGACTCCAGAAGTACCCCAAGATCCATGTCAGCACTGGAGAGGAATCCTCAGGTTCTGGCACCGACTCCACAAAAGGTCTTAGGCCCCTTCATCGACAGGAGAGGAATCCCGAGAGGCCCCCGAGCAACTCGCTTGGGGACTGGCCTTTCCTGAGGCCACCAGAGCGGGTCCCTGATGTCCCCGTCGTAAGTCGAGAGCACCTGCTGCAACTCGAGAAAATCCAGGAAGTTCTCCCCTCAGGTGGGATGAGGCCCATGTCCAATGAGCCGTCTCGAGGCTAATCACACCTAACCTCTGGGAATTCCAAAGGGTCCTTCACAGCCTTGCTGCAATTCAAGAAGGTCCCCGACATACCCGTCTCCACTCCTGAGAAAGCACAAGCGTCCCGCCCACATCCAGAGGAGCCCCTTTTCCGCCTCCTAGCTCGAGAGGTGGGATCCTTTCCCTTCCTTTTCGGGAAAGAATCCCTGGGTTTCCGTCGCATCTCAAGAGGACGCGCTCTCCACAGGAAAGGCGAAAGGAACTCTAGGGTCGTGCCACCATTCCCATAGTCCCCCTGATGACTCAGTCCATTCCAGGGAAACCTGTTTTCCCTGCACTGCCTCCACTTTCAGCAGAGGATGGAGTCACACCACGGTGGCACATGGGACAGCCCTGTGGGAAAGCCTCGTGGGAAAGCCTCTTGGGAAGCCTCGAGGGAAAGCCACTGATCCCTTGATCCACTTGACGAGAAGCGTGACACTGCTCCTACAGCTCAGGAGGAAAGCGCACGAGCATGCCCCCACTCGAGACGAGGCCTGACTCCCCTGGGGAGACTCCAGAAGTACCCCAAGATCGATGTCAGCACTGGAGAGGAATCCTCAGGTTCTGGCACCGACTGACACAAGGTCTTAGGCCCCAGCATCGACGGGAGAGGAATCCCGAGAGACCCCCGAGCAACTCGCATGGGGACTGGCCTTTCCTGAGGCCACCAGAGCGGGTCCCTGAGGTCCCCATCATAATTTGAGAGCACCTGCCGCAACTCGAGAAAATACAGGAGGTTATCCCCTCCAGGCGAGATGAGGCCCATTTCCGCTGAGGCATCTCGAGGCTAATCACAACTAACCTCTGGAACTTCCAAAGGGTCCTTCACACCCTTGCTGCAACTCAAGAAGTTCCCGACATACCCGTCTCCACTCGAGAGGAAGCACGAGAGTCCAGCCCACATCCTGAGGAGCTCCGTTTCCGCCTCATAGCTCGAGAGAAGGGATCCTTTCCCTGCGTGGTCGGGAAAGAATTCCAGGCGTTCCTGTCGCATCTCAAGGGGAGCCGAAAGGCCGAGAGCAACCCCAGGGTCGTGCCACCATTCCCAGAATCCCCCAGATGTCTAAGTCCATTTCAGGGAAACCTGTATTCCCGGCAGTGCCTCGACTTTCAAGCCGAGGATCGACTTACACCACAGTGGCACGTGGGACAGCCCTGTGGGAAAGCCTCGTGGGAAAGCCTCGAGGGAAAGCCACAGATCCCCTTGATCCTCGCGAAGGGTTAGCGTGACACTGCTGCTACAGCTCGGGAGGAAAGCGCACGTGCATGCCCCCACTCGAGACAGGGACTCACTCCCCTTGGGAAACTCCAGAAGTACCCCAAGATCCATGTCAGCACTGGAGAGGAATCCTCAGGTTCCGGCACCGACTCCACACAAGGTCTTAGGCCCCGGCATCGACGGGAGAGGGAATCCCGAGAAGCCCCAGAGCAACTCGCATGGGGACTGGCCTTTCCTGAGGCCACCAGAGCGGGTCCCTAAGGTCCCCATCGTAAGCAGAGAGCACCTGCCGCAACTCGAGAAAAATCCAAGAGGTTCTCCCCTCCAGGAGAGATGAGGCCCATTTCCGCTGAGTCGTCTTGAGGCTAATCACAATGTAACATCTGGAACTTCCAAAGGGTCCTTCACACCCTTGCTGCAACTCAAGAAGTTCCCCGACATACCCGTCTCCACTCCAGAGGAAGCACGAGAGTCCCGCCCACATCCAGAGAGCTCCGTTTCCGCCTCCTAGCTCGAGAGGAGGGATCCTTTCCCTGCGTGGTCGGGAAAGAATTCCCGGCCGTTCCCGTCGCATCTCAAGAGGAGGCGCTCTCCACAGGAAAGGCGAGAGGAACTCCAGGGTCGTGCCACCATTCCCAGAGTCCCCCAAATGTCTCAGTCCATTCCAGGGAAACCTGTTTTCCCTGCACTGCCTCGACTTTCAAGGCCGAGGATCGACTCACACCACGGTGGCACGTGGGACAGCCCTTGCGAATGCCTCCTGGGAAAGCCTCGAGGGAAAGCCACAGATCCGTTAATCCAAGTGAGTGTTAACAGGAGGTTTTCACCTCCTAGCGAATTCAGATTTGGGCCCTGACTCAACACAAGGTCTTAGGCCTCGGCGTCGTCTGGAGAGTAATCCCGAAATTCAGCTGATGTGTAAGGGTCCCTCATTCCCCGCAAAGATGCGGAAAAAGGGAACATCTAAATGTGAGTGAGACCGTAGCTTTTGCTCCCGAGTGGAGACGTTCCTGTGGGAAATTCTTGAGTTGTACAAGGGTTTGAAAGAGTCTTTGGAAATTACAGATATTAGGTGTGATTAGCCTCGAGACGCCTCAGCGGAAAAGGGCCCTCATCTCGCCTGGAGGGGAGATCCTCCTGGATTTTGTTGAGTTGAGAGAGGTGCTCTCGAGTTACGAGTGGGACATCAGGGACGAGATCTGTTGGGCTCAATAAAGTCCAGTCCTCATGCAAGTTGCTAGGAGGCCCTCTCTGGATTCGTCTCCCATCTATTCCAGGGCCTAAGACCTTGTGTGGGGTCGGGGTCGGAACCTGAGGATTCGTCTCCAGCCGCTGACATGGATCTTGGGGTACTTCTGGAGTCTCCCCAGGGGAGTCAGTCCTCGTCTCGAGTGGGAGAATGCACGTGCGCCTTCCTCCCAAGCTGTAGCAGCAGTGTCACGCTTCACCTCACGTGAATCAAGGGATCTGTGGCTTTCCCTCGAGGCTTTTCCCACGAAGGCTTTCCACGAGGCTTTCCCCACAAAGGCTTTTCCACAGGGCTGTTCCACGTGCCACCATGGTGTGAGTCGATCCTCGGCATGATAGTCGAGGCAGTGCAGGGAAAACAGTTTCCCCTGGAATGGACTGAGTCATCTGGGGGACTCTTGGAATGGTGGAACGACCCTGGAGTTCCTCTCACCCTTCCTGTGGAGAGCACCTTCTCTTGAGACGTGATGGGAATGCCAGGTATTCTTTCCTGACAAAGTAGGGAAAGGATCCCTCATCTCAAGCTCAGGGTGGAAACGGAGCTCCTCTGCCTGTGGGCGGCCCCCTCCTGCTTCCTCTCGAGTGGAGACGGGTATGTCGGGGAACTTCTTGAGTTGCAGCAAGGGTGTGAAGGACCCTTTGGAAGTTCCAGAGGTGAGGTGTGGTTTAGGTTCTAGCCCCCTCAGCGGAAATGGGCCTCATCTCGCCTGGAGGGGAGAACCTCCTGGATTTTCTCGAGTTGCGGCAGGTGCTCTCGACTTACGACGGGGACCTCAGGGACCCGCTCTGGTGGCCTCAGGAAAGGCCAGTCCCCATGCGAGTTGTTAGGGGACCACTCGTGATTCCTCTCCCATCGATGCTGGGGCCTAAGACTTGTGTGGATTCGGGGCCAGCACCTGAGGATTCCTCTGCAGTGCTGACATGGATCTTGGGGTACTTCTGGAGTTACTCCAGGGGAGTCAGTCCTCGTCGCCAGTGGAGTCATGCACGAGCTCTTTCCTCCCTAGTTGTAGCCGCAGTGTCACGCTTCCCTTCGCGTGGATCGAGGGATATGTGTCTTTCCCTCGAGGCTTTCCCACGAGGCTTTCCCCACGAGGCTTTCCCACAGGGCTGTCCCACGTGCCACCGTGGTGTGAGTCGATCCTCGCGTGAAAGTCGAGGCAGTGCAGGGAAAAACAGGTTCCTCTGGTTTGGACTGATGCTGGGAGCAAGTGTGAGGACTCCCGGCCGTGATAAGGTCATGAGGAAGGAAGCTGACATACGCAAGGTGTGTTCAGACTTCAGGGACCCCTCTGCAAATTCCTATGCATGTACCCCAACAAAAATCTGCCGGCTTTTGTGCTCTGCCTTTCCACTCTTCTCACATTTTCTGGAAATAGTCAATTCCGGGCTTTAGTCTTCTGCATTTGAACGAGTGTTTCAATCCAAAAACCCCTCTGATGGCTTTCTAGCCTGCCTGCAGGACTCGAACTGCTGAGCATGTGATTGTTTGAGGCCTCCTGACTGCAGGAGGCACAGGAAGCTTAAAGCATCCTAGGAATGTAGGGGCATCCGAGGAGTCAAAATCTTTAGAATAGGACTGATTAAAAGTTTCATTTGTTGGGTCAATGCTTGCTGCTAAATTTTCATATCCTTTATTTTTAGATATAGTTGGTATATAAAAAAACAAGTAGCAGACCGGTTATTAGCAACATTAGATCTTTGAGTTAAGTACCTTCTTTGTTATAACCCACTGCACCTTTGTTTTATAGAGATGTAACTTTAATGCTTTAAGGAGATGCAGTTTAAAGAAAAACACTTCAGGAGAAACAAAATTAACATTCATTAAGGAAGAGAGCCAAAAAGTGTTAACAAGCCTCTTGGCCAGATGATAATGTAAATCACCTGAGACCTTTTGTATACAAAATGATGTACAGAAAGAGTCTGGGCAGTGAACGCTACATAATTTTGTGTTACCCATTGATCTCCATGTTTTATCAAAAGTATAAAAGGCTTTCTGAACAATAAAGGATGGGGCCAGTTTCTCAGACCAGTTTCTCGAACTAGTCTCTCTGCCTGGTTTCCTGGGACTCAGGCCCCCCCGTGTCTTTCCTCTCTTTCTTCTTCTCTCCCTTTCTTTCTCTCTGCTCTTTACTTTAACTTCAGGCTGAATCTCCACTAGGGGCGCGGAGGCTCGACAGGTCGACTTACTTGGCCTGGCTGTTAAGACCTGCACGAAAGGGAGCTTAAGTCGAAGCATCCCTTAGATATTCAAGCAGGCGCCGGTGGCCAACGTAGATGGTGCAAATTCCTTGTCTGGAATTTTATTGGCCTTCCGCGTAAACCAAGCTATTCAGCCCACTTCCTCCACTTAATCTTCTTAATACACTATAGTTTCTTACTCTAATCTTACATTAATAAATAAACAAGTCTTTCCACCTCAACGCCGTCCATCCGTCGAATTCCCTGGATCCAGCGGGCTGGACCCGAAGACTGAGATATCTGGGGGACTCTTGGAATGGTGGGACGACCCTGGAGTTCCTCTCGCCTTTCCTGTGGAGAGCGCCTCCTCTTGAGATGCGACGGGAACGCCGGGAATTCTTTCCAGAACATGCAGGGAAAGGATCCCTCATCTCGAGCTACGAGGCGGAAACGGGGCTCCTCTGGATGTGGGCGGGACTCTCGTGCTTCCTCTCGAGTGGAGTCAGGTATGTCGGGGGAACTTCTTGAGTTGCAGCAAGGGTGTG
>NW_017192059.1:0-10476 GCF_001704415.2 Capra hircus
GGGGCCTGCAACTCCTCTGCCTTGGGGTCACATTGAGGATGCAAAAGGTAGCCCATCACCAGGTGACCCCAAGATAGAACACCTCGGAACCCCCTTCAGACCACACCACCGCTAGTCCTGCTTCCCATGGGCAGGACTGCTCTCACCTAGGTAATGTGTTTTTTGCAATAGCACAGTGATATTGCCAGGGAGGACACAAGACCCTGATTCTGGCATTTGAGTCTTGTAAGTGGAACAGGCTGTTGCATGGTCTTCTGATTAACAAGCCAATAAAAACAGGTTGCCGTGCGCGGAAGATGACGAGGCGGCTGAAAGACACCGGAGCGTCTTGGGCTACTGCCTTTCCTTCCTCCAGGAAGAGTAGTTTTCTCAGACTCCTGGGGCTGAGAGCACACCAGGCTGAAAGCACTTGCTGGGAGATTCTTTTCAAATTGCGCCATGGCCCCTGAGGCCCTGTGCTCAGGATGGGCTCCCTCCCTCTTCCCAGGGAAACAGTCCAAAGAAGCTCCAAACAGGTGTCAATCATGTTTTCTGAGAGGGGAGAGTCATTGCCAAGGCAGGTTATAAGAAGTTCAAGGCCTCCCCAAGGATAGAGGACGTTAAGAATCTACTCAAGAGAGGAAAGAAAAGGAACAAACCTGTTTTCCCCTCTAATTCCTAAGAGACCCCCCCCCCTCGGATAGTATTAACATTACAATGCATCTCTCTTGAGGACGTCTCTGGGAAAATAACCTTCTGTGCTAATCCTTTATTCTTAAATGTAAATTATGGGAGTAAGGTCTAGATGAGTCTTAAATACTCTTAGACTTCTTTTGTCGTATGTCAATAAAACTTATTGAGAAGAGATATATAACTCCAATTACCAACACCTAGCAAGGGGGATACGCTTTCTGCCCCTTTGCTGAGTCTCTGTCAGTAAGCTTTTCTATCGTCCTGTTATCTTATTAAAACTTATTGCACAAGCTCTCGAGCAATCTAATGCCTCGTCTTGGGCCCTGGATTTGAAATTCTTCTCCTCGCAAAGCCAAGAATCCAGCAATCTTTTCGTGGTTCCAAGCCAACAATATTTGCATGTTCCTCTGCGTAGGAGAGAGCTATGTGATGTTATGGTCTGTCTGAGAAAATATCGGTGATCCATGGGGCGAAAATATCTGTGCACACATCTGGCATACTGGGCTAAAGGCCAAATTCGCGATTCTTTCCGGCGGAGCTAAGCGTGGTTTGTGAACTTCAGCAACTGACCTTGAAATCCATCCCATTGCCGTGTTTTCCTCCTTCTGACAAGAGCTAGCTTGTTCGCTGCTTCGGATATCATCACCGAAAAGCGACCGAGCGGTCCATAGCTACTCAGCCTCGGCGGCCATTGGAAGTGCAAAAGGGTGCCCCCTGCGACTAGGGTGACCCTAAGCTGGCACTCAGCACCGCTCAGACACGACTCCCGAGAGCTTTCATTTCTCCGGACAAGCAACTGCTCCAACCTAGAATGTGTCTGATAATGCTGATTGGAAAGTGCAGTCTCAGCTGAGACACACTTCAGTCCTGATCATACTCAATTGAGGCCCTCAGAGCAACACCTGCAGCTCTGATGTTCTATAAGCCCAAAAAACTTGTTGTCTATTTAAGAGATGGCCTGTTATACTATCTACTCTTTTCTTTTATGTGTGTCGGAGATAGACTCCATTCCTAAGTGAAGATAGTATTCCCAGTTCCTCTTCATGAATGTCACACGAGCTTGGAATGCGCTTGTTGAGAGGTCAGCTGATTCAGTGGCTAATGACTCCCTGAGGCCCTTATGCCAGGAGGTGCTCACACACTAACACAAGGCAAATCAAAGCATCACTTCCAAGGAGTCAGCTCTTCACATCAAATGGCCAAAGTTAATTTTTTTGGGAGGGGGATTTCAGGATTCAAGTATTAGTCCTATCCAGATGTAATATTCAAGACCTGATTTCCTTAGGATGGAGTACGGTATGCGTCATCCTTTGTAGTTGCTAAGCGGACCATACAGCATCTTCTCAACAACCCAGTTACAAAACATCCAATTATTCAGCCTGTCACTTTCTTATAGTACAATACTTTTCAATATCCAATCGCAATGGACAATATGGAAAAACATAAGCCTGACTGGAGGTCTTTAGTTGGAGCAACGTTCGGCTGTATTTAAATATGGCTGTCTAGTTTTGGCGTCATCACTTTCTTCCAAAGGTATAATATGTTGTTTAAGTTCATGGAGGAGAGATACACCTGCAGTGATTTCCAAGCCACCCAAAGATAGTCTGCTGCTGTTCAATGTTTTCCCATCATTTGCTGAGTGATGAGGACTGGCATGCACCATGCATTTTAGTTTCTGTAATGCTGAGCTTTAGCTAACTTTTTCACCTCTCCTCTTTCACTTTCATCAGGAGACTCTTTAGTTCTTCTTCACTTTCTGCCATAAGGGTGGTGTCGTCTGCATATCTGAGATTCTTGATATTTCTCCCAGCAATCTGGATTCCAGCGTGTCTTCCTCCAGCCCAGTGTTTCTCATGATGTACTCTGCGATATAAGTTAAATAAGCAGGGTGACAATATACAGCCTTGACATATTCCTTTTCCTAATTAGAACCAGTCTGTTGTTCCATGTCCAGTTCGAACTGTTTCTTCCTGACCTGCATACAGGTTTCTCAAGAGACAGGTCAGGTGGTCTGGTATTCCCATCTCTTTCCAGAATTTTTCCCAGTTTATTGTGATCCACACAGTCAAAGGCTTTGGCATAGTCAATAAAGCAGAAATAGATGTCTTTTTTTCTGGAACTCTCTTGCTTTTTCAATGATCCAGTGGATGTTGGCAGTTTGATCTCTGGTTTCTCTGCATTTTTTAAATCCCTCTTGAACATTTGGAAGTTCACAGTTCATGTGAACTTGGAGAATTTTGAGCATTACTTTACTAGTGTGTGAGATGAGTGCAATTGTGCAGCAGCTTGAATATTCTTTGTCATTGCCTTTCTTTGGGATTGGAATGAAAACTGACCTAATGACTAGATGTTTTCAATTGCATTGCTGAAAGAACTGGCTGTGCAGTTTTGAAGAAAAAAAATCATTTTAACCCATTTTCTCTGAAGTGCAAGGCATATCATGGCCATCCCTGAATCATAAAGTCACCTTTTCTTTATGTAGTCATAGTTTCATGCCTAAATTATAGGCCAACTCGTGCTCAAATTGACTCTGATATCAGGGGCAGATCAACTAATAAAAAGCTTGGATTGTCCCTCTGGAGGAAAGTGAGATCTTGGTCCACGAGAAGAATCTGAAGGGTTAAGGGAACTTGCAAGAGTGGGGGAAAGCTTAGTCCATCCTACATGTACCAAAATCTTAAATAAGGCTTATTTACTTTACCGAAGTAAAAAAACAGATGATGAAAACAATTATAAATCAATGAAAGGTAAAGAAACTCATAGTCTGTTATCAAAAATTGCATTCTAAGAAAACTTTGTGCTCTTAAACCTCGAGAGGAGACTAAATTCCATCTGGTACCAGCTTACCAGAAGACAAACAAACAAACAAACAAATTATCGGTAAGCTTAAAAAAAGTATATTCCATATATCTTGAAGTAGCAGTATTTCTGCAAAGGCATCAGTGTGAAACCATAGAGGACATGGTTAAAACCTGATTAAATAGAAATTGACAATGTAATCTGGTCACTGCTGCGACTTGAAATGCTTTAATATGATAACTGGAATTATAACTGACAGCATTTGACCAGGACATATCAGATTTTCACGGATGTCACATAATTTCTAGGATATCTATATTAGGAACTGAAGGAATCTTTGAACCTAGGAAAGAAAACAACAGTCTCAAAGGCCCTTGCTGAATCATCTATCAGCAAGGAATGTCTTTGCAAGGATCGCAAAGTGAAGGGAAAATACACCGACCTGCCACTGCAACTTCGGTCCTCTGAGCAGATCTGGAGGTCTCCCTTTGTATAAGCTAACCTGTTCCTTCCAAATAGAGGTTTGCAACACAAAACAAGTGGCCGCCTATTCTTCCCCGAAGGAGGCTCTCTTTCCCCACATCCTGCGAACTCCCTTTCCCAGCCTCCTGGAAAAGCGCTTCTTGCAGTTCCTTTTCAGAAAATCCTATGGACGGAGAAACCTGGTAGGCTGCAGTCCGTGGGGTCGCTGAGGGTCGGACACGACTGAGCGACTGCACTTTCATTTTCACTTTCATGCATTGGAGAAGGCAATGGCAACCCACTTACTGTTCTTGCCTGGAGAATCCCAGGGACGGGGGAGCCTAGTGGGCTACCGTCTATGGCGTCGCACAGAGTCGAACACGACTGAAGCAACTTAGCAGCAGCAGCAGCAGCAGCAGCAGCAGCAGCAGTTCCTTTCTTAGGGGCAGTTATCCCTGAGATTGGGACCTGGAAAGGCAGAGCCACCTCCACACACACGTCTTTTCTGTCCCCTTTCCTCTGGAGGAGAGCTCTAGTGAGCCTAGGTCTGTCAGGAAAATTCTTAGGCTTTGACGGGATCCCACCCGGTGTGTGAACCTGCATACCCGACCTAGGGGCCACAGGGCACCTGTTTTGCTCGAGTGGGTCCTGGAGGGGTGCAGCATAGCAAGAGCTTAAAAATCCATCCAATTTGTCTTTTTTTTTACCTCAGAGAGAACGAGTTTGCTCCACCTCCACCCTTTGGCAGTGTGGAGGGAAGAGGGCACCACCCTCTCCCAAAGGGGACATAGGGCCTACCAGGAGAGAAAGGCCCCTTGAGGAGCTGAGCCCAGGTAGGCAGCCAGTGATGTCAAGCACACTCCCGCTGCTTGCTTCTTCATGGGCACTCCCACGATCTGCTAGGAATGTCTTTGCAAGGATCTCAAAGGGAAGGGGAGATACATGGCCCTGTCTCTGGAACTTCAGTCCTCTGAGCAGATCTGGAGGTCTTGAGTTGTATAAGCAAACCTGTTCCTTCCAAATAGAGGCTTGCAAACACACCCCTGGTGGTTGCCTCTTCTTCCCCGAAGAAGTCTTTCTTTCCCCACATGCTGCGAACTCCCTGTCCCAACCTCCCATTCCTTTCTTAGAGGCAGTTATCCCTGAGCTTGGGGCCGTAGGGAGTAGCCCCACACTCACAGGGAAAGGCAAAGACTCCTCCATACATCTCCTCTATCCCCTTTGCTCTGGAGGAGAGCTCTAGTGAGCCTAGGTCTTTCAGGAAAATTCTTGGCTTGGACAGGATCTCACCCTGTTTGTCGAACCTGCATACCCAACCAGGGGCCACAGAGCACCTGTTTCAGTACAGTGGGCCCTGAAAGGGTGCAGCCTAGCAAGAGCTTGAAAATCCATTCAATTGCTGTTTTTGTACCTCTGACAGAGCGAGCTTGGCTCCACCCTTTGGCAGTGAGGAGAAAAGAGGCATGACACCCTCCCCAAGGGGACATGGGGCCTACTTCGAGAGGAAAGGCCCCTTGTGGAGTTGAGGCCAGGAAGGCACACAGTCGTGTCAAACACACTCTCACTGCTTGCTTCTTCAGGGGCACTCCCGCTATCAGCTAGGAATGTCTTTGCAATGATCACAAAGGGAAGGGGAGATACAGGGCCCTGCTTCTGGACCTCCGGTGCTCTGAGCAAATCTCGAGGTCTCCCGTTGTTGGTCAAGGTCAAGGTCAAGGTCAAGTTCAAGGTAAAGTTCAAGGTCAAGTTCAAGTTCAAGTTCATGGTAAAGGTTAAGAGCAAGTTCAGGTTCAGGTTCAAGGTCAGGTTCAAGGTCAAGTCCAAGGTCAAGGTCAACGTCAACGTCAAGGTCAAGGTCAAGTTCAAGGCAAGGCAAGGCCAAGCCCAAGGCCAATGTAAGGGCAAGGGCAATGCCAAGGGCAAGGCCAAGGCCCAGGCCAAGGCAAAGGCCAAGGCCACCAAAGCGAAGCCCAAACCCCGTAACACCTGACAGAAGGCAGAAGCCACAGGCCCCTGTGCAGAGGAAGCCACTGAAGGCAGCAAGGCCACAGAGCTCCCCGACTCCCATTCCCATAAGAAGATGTGAGGATAAAGGGCCTCATCCCAGCACAGCACCCGCTCCCACCACCCCCAACCCCGGCTCCCGCCCCCCGCAGCACGCCCCCTGAAACAACACTGTCTTCCCAGAAAAGAGAGCGGAGAAGCCATGTGTGTGCCAAAGGAGCAAGATGAACGAACGATGCCACGCCCTCCGACTTTGGGCACACCTGACGCCTCGGAACCCCGGGCCCAGCCGATGTGTCCCCACCGTTCTCGGGCGTTAGGGGGGGTCGACACGTTGGCCGAGAGCCCTTGCCCTGACCACCCGCAAATCCCCTGAGACGTGATCCGACCCCAGGGACCGAGGGCAAACGTACCCCTTGAGGTGCTGGAGGAGCCAGACGAAGCCATGGTGGGAGAGGCACACGGGCACGCTGCAGACTGCTGGCCGAGTGGGCGGGGACCCAGCAGCTCAGGACTCTGGAGAGCGGGAGGCGGCTCCGCCCCCATTGACGTCAATAGGGTTTGGGTGGGTAGATGGAGGGGGCCGCCCCTGGCCTCTTTCCAAGCAGAGACCCTGGACGGAGTCCCGTGAAGCGAGTGGGCTTTTCCCGGGAACGGCTGTGCCCCGGACCGCCAAAATCCTCGTTGGGGTGGGCGGGCAGTTCGGGGGCTTTGGTTTGTGGCCCTCCCTCGCAGCGGGGGGTGGGATCAACCCCGGGTGGATCAATCAGGGGCCCTCAGCAGTGCCAAGGGAGCTCACCGCCCAGGAAAGGCCCCTAGGTCCCTTTGAATTGGCCACCAACGCCCCCTTCCCCAGCCTGCCTTGCTCTGGGGTTTCCCGCCTTTTCACATTCCACAGGTCCCTGGGCCTCGACTGCCCCCCCGCTGGCTCCTCCGAGGCATTCCGGGACACCGGACGCTCTCTCCAGCGCCTCCACCTAGATCCCTCGCTGTCCTCGCCTCCGTTTCCCCCCTGCCCCCTCCCCAATTCCTCCATGGGCTCTTGGCGTCCTTTCCATACAGCAGTCCCAGAGCGCCACCCGAGGGCTTTGAGTTGCCTGGAGCCCAAGGCTCCAGCCAGAGACCTGAGGGGCCAGCGTCTGGACCGACAGCTAATGCCATTTGGGGCTTTTCTCACGTGGAGCCTGAGGCCCCCACCTCTGCGGGCAACACCCCAGCGTGAGTGCCCTGGAGATACCCGCCCAATGGGACAGTGTAACCCCTACTGTGGGGAAGGAGGTTCCTGTTTTCCCTGCACTGGTTCGACTTTCAGGCCGAGGATTGACTCACACCATGGTGGCACGTGGAATAGCCCTTTGGGAAAATCTCATGGGAAAGACTTGAGGGAAAGCCACAGATCCCTTGATCCACTCGACGGGAAGCGTGACTCTGCCGCTACCGCTCGGGAGGAAAGCGCACGTGCATGACCCCACTCTAGCCGAGGACTGACGCCACTTGGGAGACCCCAGAAGTCCGCGAAGATCCATGTCAGCAATGGAGAGGAATCCTCAGGTTCCGGTCTGGACTCCACACAAGGTCTTAGGCCCCGGCATCGACGGGAGAGGAATCCTGAGAGGCCCCCTAGCAACTCGCATGGGGACTGGCCTTTCCTGAGGTCACCAGAGCGGGTCCCTGAGGTCCCCGTCGTAAGTCGAGAGCACCTGCCGCAACTCGAGAAAATCCAGGAGGTTCTCCCCTCCAGGCGAGATGAGGCCCATTTCCGCTGAGGCGTCTCGAGGCTAATCACACCTAACCTCAGGAACTTCGAAAGGGTCCTTCACACCCTTGCTGCAAGTCAAGATGTTCTCCGACATACCCATCTCCACTAGAGAGGAAGGACGAGGGTCCCACCCACATCAGGCGGAGCCCCGTTTCCATCTTGTAGCTCGAGAAGAGGGATCCTTTCCCTTCGTCTTCGGGAAAGAATTCCCGGCCTTCCCGTCGCATCTCAAGAGGAGGCACTCTCCACAGGAAAGGCGAGAGGAACTCCAGGGCCTTGCCAGCATTCCCAAAGGCCCCCAGATGTCTCCGTCCATTCCAGAAAAACCTGTTTTCCCTTCACTGCCTCGACATTCACGCCGAGGATAGACTCACACCACCGTGACATGAGGGACAGCCCTGTTGGAAAGCCTCGTGGGAAAGCCTCGATGCAAAGCGACTGATCCCTTGATCCACATGTCGGGAAAGCGTGACACTGCTGCTACAGCTCGTGAGGAAATCGCAGGTGCATGCAACCACACGAGATGAGGACTGACTCCCCTGGCGAGACTCCAGAAGTATGGAAAGATTCATGTCAGCACTGGAGAGGCATCCTCAGGGTCTGGCCCCGAATCCACACAAGGTCTTAGGCACCGGCATCGATGGGAGAGGAATCCCTATAGGCACCATGGTAAACTAGCATGGGGACTGGCCTTTCCTGAGGCCACCAGAGCGAGTCCCTGAGGTCCCCGTCGTTACTCGAGAGCACCTGCCACAACTGGGGAAAATCCAGGAGGTTCTCCCCTCTAGGCGAGAGGAGGCCCATTTGCGCTGAGGCGTCTCGAGGCTAATCACACCTAACCTCTGGAACTTCCAACGGGTCCTGCACACCCTTGCTGCAACTCAAGAAGATGCCCCACTTACCCGTCTCCACTCCAGAGGAAGCACGAGAGTCCCGCCCACATCCAGAGGAGCCCCCGTTTCCAACTCCTTGCTCGAGAGGAGAGATCCTTTCCCTGCGTGGTCGGCAAAGAATTCCCGGCTTTCCCGTCGCATAATCAAGAGCAGGCGCTCTGCACAGGAAAGGCGAGAGGAACTCCAGGGTCGTCCCACCATTCCCAGTGTCCCCCAGATGTCTCAGTCCATTCCAGGGAAACCTGTTTTCCCTGCACTGCCTCGACTTTCTAGCCGATGATGGACTCACACCACGGTGGCACGTGGGACAGCCATGTAGGAAATCCTCGTGGAAAAGCCTCGTGGGAAAGCCTCGAGGGAAAGCCCCTGATCCCTTGATCCTCGCGAAGGGAAGCGTGACACTTGCTGTTACAGCTCGGAGGAAAGCACACGTGCATGCCCCCACTCGAGACGAGGACTGACTCCCCTGGGGAGACTTCAGAAGTACCCCCAAGATCCATGTCTGCATTGGAGAGGAATGCTCAGGTTCCGGCACAGACTCCACCAAGGTCTTAGGCCCCGGCATCGACGGGAGGGGAATCCGAGAGGCAACCTAGTAACTCGCATGGTGACTGGCCTTTCCTGAGGCCACCAGAGCGAGTCCCTGATGTCCCCGTCGTAAGTCGCGGAGCACCTGCCGCAACTCGAGAAAATCCAGGAGGTTCTCCCCTCCAGGCGAGATGAGGCCCATTTCCGCTGAGGCGTCTGGAGGCTAATCACATCAAACCTCTGGAATTTTCAAAGGGTCCTTCACACCCTTGCTGCAACTCAAGAAGTTCCACGACAAACCCGTCTCCACTCTAGAGGAAGCACGAGAGTCCCGCCCACATCCAGAGGAGTCCCCTTTCCCCTCCTAGCTCGAGAGGAGGGATCCTTCCCGGGTGGTCGGGAAAGAATTCCCCGGCGTTTCCGTCACCTCTCAAGAGGAGCGCCCTCCACAGTAAAGGCGAGAGGAACTCCAGGGACGTGCCACCATTCCCAGAGTCTCCCAGATGTCTCAGTCCATTTCAGGGAAACCTATTTTCCCTGCACTGCCTCGAATTTCAAGCCGAGGAACGACTCACACCACGGTGGCAAGTGGGACAGCCCTGTGGGAAAGCCTCATGGGAAAGCTCTATGGAAAGCCTCGAGGGAAAGCCACAGATCCTTGATCCACGCGAAGGAAAGCGTTACACTGCTGCTACAGCTCGGGAGGAAAGCGCACGAGCATCCTCCACTCGAGACGAGGACTGACGCCCCTGAGGAGACTCCAGAAGTACCCAAGAATCATGTCGGCACTAGAGAGGAATCCTCAGGTTCCGGCACCGACTCCACCAATGTCTTAGGCCCCGCATCGACAGGAGAGGAATCTCGAGAGGCCCCCGAGCAACTCGCATGGGACTGGCGTTTCCTGAGGCCATCAGAGCGGTCCCTGAAGTCCCCGTCGTAAGTCGAGAGCACCTGCCGCAACTCGAGATAATCCAGGAGGTCTCCCCTCCAGGCGAGATGAGGCCCATTTCCGCTGAAGCGTCTCGAGGCTAATCACACATAAACTCTGGAACTTCCAAAGGGTCCTTCACACCCTTGCTGCAACTCAAGAATATCCCCGACATACCCGTCTCTACTCGAGAGGAAGCAGGAGAGTCCTACCCACATCCAGAGGAGCCCGTTTCCGCCTCCTAGCTCGAGAGGAGGGATCCTTTCCCTGCGTGGTCGGAAAGAATTCCGGGTTTCCGTCGCATCTCAAGAGGAGGCGCTCTCCACAGGAAAGGCGAGAGGAACTCCAGGGTCGTGCCACCATTCCCAGAGTCCCCAGATGTCTCAGTCCATTCCAGGGAAACCTGTTTTCCCTGCAGCCTCGACTTTCAA
>NW_017192060.1:0-10474 GCF_001704415.2 Capra hircus
TCCTTCATTTGGCTTCCGGAGTTGGTCAGCGAGGTTGCTCTCGACTTACGACGGGGACCTCAGGGACCCGTTCTGTTGGCCTTAGGAAAGACCAGTTCCCATGTGAGTTGCTAGAGGGCCTCTCGGGATTCCTCACCGGTAGATGCCGGGCCCAAGACCTTGTGTGGAGTGGGGGCCAGAACCTGAGTATTCCTCTCCAGTGCTGACATGTTTTTGGGATACTTCTGAAGTCTCCCAAGGGGAATCAGTCCTCGTCTCGAGTGGGGGCATGCGCATGCCCCTTCCTCCCGAGCTGTAGCAGCAGTGTCATGCTTCCCGTCGCGTGGATCAATGGATCTGTGGCTTTTCCTCTAGGCTTTTCCTAGAGGCTTTCCCACGAGGCTTTCCCACAGGGCTGTCCCCCGTGCCACCGTGGTGTGAGGCGATCCTCGGCATGAAAGTTTAGGCACTCTGTAAAAACAAGATCCTCTGGAATGGACTGAGACATCTGGGGACGCTTGAAATGGTGGCACGACCATGGAGTTCCTCTCTCCCTTCCTGTGGAGAGCGCCTCCACCTGAGATGCGACGGGAATGCCGGAAGTTCTTTCCCGACCAAGCAGGGAAAGGATCCCTCATCTCTAGCTAGGAGGATGAAACGGGGCTACTCTGGATGTGGGCAGGACCCTCGTGTTTCCTCTCGAGTGGAGATGGAATGTCGGGGAACTTCTTGAGTTGCAGCCAAGGGTGTGAAGGACCCTTTGGAAGTTCCAGAGATTAGATGTAATTAGCCTCGAGACACCTCATTGGAAATGGGCCTCATCTCGCCTGGAGGGGAGAACCTCCTGGATTTTCTCGAGTTGCGGCAGGTGCTCCCGACTTACGACGGGGACGTCAGGGACCCGCTCTGGTGGCTTCATCAAAGGCCAGTCCCCATGCCAGATGCTGGGGGGCTTCTCTTGATAACTCTCCTGTTGATGCCCGGGCCGAACAACTTGTGTGGTTCGGGGCCGGAACCTGAGGTTTCCTCTGCAGTGCTGACATGGATATTGGGGCTCTTCTGGAGTCTCCCCTGGAGAGTCAATCCTCCTCTCAAGTGAGGGCACGCACGTGTGCTTTCCTCCCGAGCTGTAGCAGCAGGGTCACGCTTCCCGTCGTGTGGATCAAGGGATCTGTGGCTTTCCCTGGAGGCTTTCCCACGAGGCTTTCTCACAGGGCTTTCCCTCGTGCCACCGTGGTGTGAGTTGATCCTCAGCGTGAAAGTCGAGGCAGTGCAGGGAAAACAGGTTCCTCTGGATTGGACTGATGCTGGGAGCCAGTATGAGGACTCCCGTCCGTGATAACGTCATGAGGAAGAAAACTGACATAGGCATGGTGTGTTCAGACTTCAGGGACCCCTCTGGAAGTTCCTACGCACATACCCCAACAAAAATCTGCCGGCTTTTTTGCTCTGCTTTTCCACTCTTCTGACATTTTCTGGAAAAAGTCAATTCAGGGCTTTAGTCTTCAGCATTTGAAAGAGTGTTTCAATCCAAAAACCCCTCTGAATGCTTTCTAGCCTGCCTGCAGGACTCGTACAGCTGGGCATGTGATTGTTTGAGGCCTCCTTTCCCCAGGAGGCACAGGAAGCTTAAAGCATCCTAGGAATGTAGGGGCATCCGAGGAGTCAAAATCTTTATAATAGGACTGATTAAAAGTTTCATTTTTTTGGGTCAATGCTTGCTGCTAAATTTTCATATCCTTTATTTTTAGATAGAGTTGGTATATTAAAAAAACAAGTAGTAGACCTGGTATTAGGAACATTAGATCTTTGAGTTAAGTACCTTCTTTGTTATAACCCACTGCACCTTTGTTTTATAGAGATGTAACTTTAATGCTTTAAGGAAATGCAGATTAAAGAAAAACACTTCAGAGGAAACAAAATTAACATTCATTAAGGAAGAGAGCCAAAAAGTGTTTAACAAGCCTCTTGGCCAGAAGATAATGTAAATCACCAGAGACCTTTTGTATACAAAATGATGTACAGAAAGAGTCTGGGGTGCAAACGCTACATAATTTTGTGTTACCATTGAACTCCATGTTTTATCAAAAGTATAAAAGGCTTTATGAACAATAAAGGATGGGGCCAGTTTCTCGGACCAGTTTCTCGAACTAGTCTCTCGGCCTGGTTTCTTGAGACTCAGGCTCCCCCCGTGTCTTTTTCTTCTTTCTTCTTCTCTCCCTTTCCTTCTCTCTGCTTTTTACTTTAACTTCAGCTGAATCTCCACCAGGGGCGCGGAGGCTCGCCAGGTCTACTTACTTGCCTGGCTGTTAAGACCCTGCACGAAAGGGAGCTTAAGGTGAGGCACCCTTAGATATTCAAGCAGGGGCTGGTGGCCCAACGTAGATGGTGAAAATTCTTTGTCTGGAATTTTATTGGCCTTCCACGTAAACCAAGATATTCAGCCCTTTTCCTCCAGTTAATCTTCTTACTACACTATAATTTCTTAATCTAATCTTACATTAATAAATAAAAAAGACTTTCCACGACAACGCCGTCCATCCGTCGAATTCCCTGGATCCAGCGGGGCTGGACCCCGGCAGACTGAGATATCTGGGGGACTCTTGGAATGGTGGCATGACCCTGGAGTTCCTCCGCCTTTCCTGTGGAGAGCGCCTCCTCATGAGATGCGACGGGAACACCGGGAATTCTTTCCCGAACATGCAGGGAAAGGATACCTGACCTCGAGGTATGAGGCGGAAACGGGGCTCCTCTGGATGTGGGCGGGATTCTCGTGCTTCCTCTCGAGTGGAGTCAGGTATGTCGGGGAACTTCTTGAGTTGCAGCAAGGGTGTGAAGGACCCTTTGGAAGTTCCAGATGTTAGGTATGGTTAGCCTCGAGACGCCTCAGAGGAAAAGGGCCTCATCTCGCCTGGAGGGGAGAACCTCCTGGATTTTTCTCGAGTTGCGGCAGGTGCTCTTTGACTTACTACGGGGACCTCAGGGAACCGCTCTGGTGGCCTCAGGAAAAGGCCAGTCCCATGCGAGTTGCTCTGGGGCCTCTCGGGGATTCCTCTCCCGTCGATGCCCGGGGCCTAAGACCCTGTGTGGAGTCGGTGCCGGAACCTGAGGTTTCCTCTCCCAGTGCTGACATGGATCTTGGGGTACTTCTGAAGTCTCCCCAGGGGAGTTAGTCGTCGTCTTGTGTGGGGGCATGAACGTGCGCTTTTCCTCCGAGCTGTAGCAGCAGTGCAAACGCTTCCCTTCGCGTGATCAAGGGATCTGTGGCTTTCCCTCGAGGCTTTCCCACGAGGCTTTCCCACAGTGCTGTCCCATGTGCCATCGTGGTGTGAGTCGATCCTCGGCTAGAAATTCGAGGCAGTGCAGGGAAATCAGGTTTCCCTGAAATGGACTAAGACATCTGGGGGACTCTGGGAATGGTGGCACGACCCTGGAGTTCCTCTCGCCTTTCCTGTGGAGAGCACCTCCTCTTGAGATGCGACAGGAACGCCCGGAATTCTTTCCCGACCACGCAGGGAAAGGATCCCTCCTCTCGAGCTAGGAGGCGGAAACGGGGCTCCTCTGGATGTGGGCCGGGTCTCTGGTGCTTCCTCTCGAGTGGAGACGGGTATGTCGGGGAACTTCTTGAGTTGCCAGCAAGGGTGTGAAGGGTCCTTTGGAAGTTCCAAAGGTTAGGTGTGATTAGCCTTGAGACGCCTCAGCGGAAATGGGCCTCATCACGCCTGGAGGTGAGAACCTCCTGGATTTTCTCGAGTTGCGGCAGGTGCTCTCAACTTACAAAGGGCACAATAGGGACCCGCTCTGTTGGCCTTAGGAAAGGCCAGTCCCCATGCGAGTTGCTCGGGGGCCTCTCGGGATTCCTCTCCCGACGATGCCGGGCCTAAGACCTTGTGTGGAGTCGGTGCTGGAACCTGAGGATTCCTCTCCAGTGCTGACATGGATCTTGGGTACTTCTGGAGTCTCCCCAGGGGAGTCAGTCCTGGTCTCGAGTTTGGGTATGCACCGTGCGCTTTCCTCCCGAGCTCTAGCAGCATTGTCACGCTTCCCTTCGCGTGGAACAAGGGATCAGTGGCTTTCCCTCGAGGGTTTACCACGACGCTTTCCACGAGGCTTTCCCACAGGGCTTTCCCTCGTGCAACCGTGGTGTGAGTCGATCCTCGGCTTGAAAGTGGAGGCAGTGCCAGGAAAAACAGTTTTCCCTGGAATGGACTGAGACATCTTGGGGACTCTGGAATGGTGGCACGACCCTGGAGTTCCTCTCGCCTTTCCTGTGGAGAGCGCCTCCTCTTGAGATGCGCCAGGAACGCCAGGAATTCTTTCCTGTCTACGCAGGGAAAGGATCCCTCCTCTCGAGCTAGGAGGCGGAAACGGGGCTCCTCTGGATGTGGGCGGGTCTCTGGTGCTTCCTCTCGTGTGGAGACGGGTATGTCGGTGAACTTCTTGAGTTGCAGCAAGGGTGTGATGGACCTTTGGAAGTTCCAGAGGTTAGGTGTGATTAGACTCGAGACGCCTCAGCGGAAATGGGCCTCATCTCGCCTGCAGGGGAGAACCTCCTGATTTTCTCGAGTTTCAGCAGGTGCTCTCCAGTTACGACCGGGGACTTATGTAACCCGCTCTGGTCCACTCAGGAAATGCCAGTCGACTTGCGAGTTGCTAAGGGGCCTCTCGGATTCCTCTCCGGTCGATGACGGGGCCTAAGACCTTGTTTGGAGTCGGTGCCCGAACCTGAGGTTTCCTCTCCAGTGCTAACATGGATCTGGGGTACTACTGGAGTCTCCACAGGGGAGTCATCTTCGTCCTCCAATGGGGCATGCCGTGCGCTTTTCTCCCGAGCATTAGGAGCAGAGTCAATTTTCCCGTTGGGTTGATCAAGGGGTTTCTTGTTTTCCCTCGAGGCTTTCCCACGAGGCTTTCCCACAGGGCTGTCCCACGTGCCACCATCGTGGTGTCGGTCCTCCGCGTGAACGTCGAGGCAGTGCAGGGTAAACAAGTTCCTCTGGAAAGGACTGAGACATCTGGGGGACTCTTGGAAATGGTGGAACGACCCTGGAGTTCCTCTCACCTTTCTTGTGGAGCGTGCCTCCTCTTGAGATGCGACAGGTACGACAGGAATTCTTTCCCGGCCAATCAGGGAAAGGATCCCTCACATTGAGCTAGGAGGGGGAATTGGGGCTCCTCTGGATGTGGGTGGTACCCTGGTGATTCCTATGTAGTGGCGACGGGTCTCTCGTGGAACTTCTTGAGTTGCAGCTATGGTGTGAAGGACCCTTTGGAAGTTCCAGAGGTTAGGTGTGATTAGCCTCGAGACGTCTCAGTGGAAATGGGCTTCATCTCGCCTGAAGGGGAGAATCTCCTTCATTTTCTCGAGTTGTGGCAGGTGCTCTCGACTTACGACGGGGACCTCAGGGACCCGTTCTGTTGGCCTTAGGAAAGACCAGTTCCCATGTGAGTTGCTAGAGGGCCTCTCGGGATTCCTCACCGGAGATGCCGGGGCCCAAGACCTTGTGTGGAGTGGGGCCAGAACCTGAGTATTCCTCTCCAGTGCTGACATGTTTTTGGGATACTTCTGAAGTCTCCCAAGGGGAATCAGTCCTCGTCTCGAGTGGGGGCATGCGCATGCCCCTTCCTCCCGAGCTGTAGCAGCAGTGTCATGCTTCCCGTCGCGTGGATCAATGGATCTGTGGCTTTTCCTCTAGGCTTTTCCTAGAGGCTTTCCCACGAGGCTTTCCCACAGGGCTGTCCCCCGTGCCACCGTGGTGTGAGGCGATCCTCGGCATGAAAGTTTAGGCACTCTGTAAAAACAAGATCCCTCTGGAATGGACTGAGACATCTGGGACGCTTGAAATGGTGGCACGACCATGGAGTTTCCTCTCTCCCTTCCTGTGGAGAGCGCCTCCACCTGAGATGCGACGGGAATGCCGGGAAGTTCTTTCCCGACCAAGCAGGGAAAGGATCCCTCATCTCTAGCTAGGAGGATGAAACGGGGCTACTCTGGATGTGGGCAGGACCCTCGTGTTTCCTCTCGAGTGGAGATGGGAATGTCGGGGAACTTCTTGAGTTGCAGCAAGGGTGTGAAGGACCCTTTGGAAGTTCCAGAGATTAGATGTAATTAGCCTCGAGACACCTCATTGGAAATGGGCCTCATCTCGCCTGGAGGGGAGAACCTCCTGGATTTTCTCGAGTTGCGGCAGGTGCTCCCGACTTACGACGGGGACGTCAGGGACCCGCTCTGGTGGCTTCATCAAAGGCCAGTCCCCATGCCAAGATGCTGGGGGGCTTCTCTTGATAACTCTCCTGTTGATGCCCGGGCCGAACAACTTGTGTGGTTCGGGGCCGGAACCTGAGGTTTCCTCTGCAGTGCTGACATGGATATTGGGGCTCTTCTGGAGTCTCCCCTGGAGAGTCAATCCTCCTCTCAAGTGAGGGCACGCACGTGTGCTTTCCTCCCGAGCTGTAGCAGCAGGGTCACGCTTCCCGTCGTGTGGATCAAGGGATCTGTGGCTTTCCCTGGAGGCTTTCCCACGAGGCTTTCTCACAGGGCTTTCCCTCGTGCCACCGTGGTGTGAGTTGATCCTCAGCGTGAAAGTCGAGGCAGTGCAGGGAAAACAGGTTCCTCTGGATTGGACTGATGCTGGGAGCCAGTATGAGGACTCCCGTCCGTGATAACGTCATGAGGAAGAAAACTGACATAGGCATGGTGTGTTCAGACTTCAGGGACCCCTCTGGAAGTTCCTACGCACATACCCCAACAAAAATCTGCCGGCTTTTTTGCTCTGCTTTTCCACTCTTCTGACATTTCTGGAAAAAGTCAATTCAGGGCTTTAGTCTTCAGCATTTGAAAGAGTGTTTCAATCCAAAAACCCCTCTGAATGCTTTCTAGCCTGCCTGCAGGACTCGTACAGCTGGGCATGTGATTGTTTGAGGCCTCCTTTTCCCCAGGAGGCACAGGAAGCTTAAAGCATCCTAGGAATGTAGGGGCATCCGAGGAGTCAAAATCTTTATAATAGGACTGATTAAAAGTTTCATTTTTTGGGTCAATGCTTGCTGCTAAATTTTCATATCCTTTATTTTTAGATAGAGTTGGTATATTAAAAAAACAAGTAGTAGACCTGGTATTAGGAACATTAGATCTTTGAGTTAAGTACCTTCTTTGTTATAACCCACTGCACCTTTGTTTTATAGAGATGTAACTTTAATGCTTTAAGGAAATGCAGATTAAAGAAAAACACTTCAGAGGAAACAAAATTAACATTCATTAAGGAAGAGAGCCAAAAAGTGTTTAACAAGCCTCTTGGCCAGAAGATAATGTAAATCACCAGAGACCTTTTGTATACAAAATGATGTACAGAAAGAGTCTGGGGTGCAAACGCTACATAATTTTGTGTTACCCCATTGAACTCCATGTTTTATCAAAAGTATAAAAGGCTTTATGAACAATAAAGGATGGGGCCAGTTTCTCGGACCAGTTTCTCGAACTAGTCTCTCGGCCTGGTTTCTTGAGACTCAGGCTCCCCCCGTGTCTTTTTCTCTCTTTCTTCTTCTCTCCCTTTCCTTCTCTCTGCTTTTTACTTTAACTTCAGGCTGAATCTCCACCAGGGGCGCGGAGGCTCGCCAGGTCTACTTACTTGCCTGGCTGTTAAGACCTGCACGAAAGGGAGCTTAAGGTGAGGCACCCTTAGATATTCAAGCAGGGGCTGGTGGCCCAACGTAGATGGTGAAAATTCTTTGTCTGGAATTTTATTGGCCTTCCACGTAAACCAAGATATTCAGCCCTTTTCCTCCAGTTAATCTTCTTACTACACTATAATTTCTTAATCTAATCTTACATTAATAAATAAAAAAGACTTTCCACGACAACGCCGTCCATCCGTCGAATTCCCTGGATCCAGCGGGGCTGGACCCCGGCAGACTGAGATATCTGGGGGACTCTTGGAATGGTGGCATGACCCTGGAGTTCCTCCGCCTTTCCTGTGGAGAGCGCCTCCTCATGAGATGCGACGGGAACACCGGGAATTCTTTCCCGAACATGCAGGGAAAGGATACCTGACCTCGAGGTATGAGGCGGAAACGGGGCTCCTCTGGATGTGGGCGGGATTCTCGTGCTTCCTCTCGAGTGGAGTCAGGTATGTCGGGGAACTTCTTGAGTTGCAGCAAGGGTGTGAAGGACCCTTTGGAAGTTCCAGATGTTAGGTATGGTTAGCCTCGAGACGCCTCAGAGGAAAAGGGCCTCATCTCGCCTGGAGGGGAGAACCTCCTGGATTTTCTCGAGTTGCGGCAGGTGCTCTTGACTTACTACGGGGACCTCAGGGAACCGCTCTGGTGGCCTCAGGAAAGGCCAGTCCCCATGCGAGTTGCTCTGGGGCCTCTCGGGATTCCTCTCCCGTCGATGCCGGGGCCTAAGACCCTGTGTGGAGTCGGTGCCGGAACCTGAGGTTTCCTCTCCAGTGCTGACATGGATCTTGGGGTACTTCTGAAGTCTCCCCAGGGGAGTTAGTCGTCGTCTTGTGTGGGGGCATGAACGTGCGCTTTCCTCCCGAGCTGTAGCAGCAGTGCAACGCTTCCCTTCGCGTGGATCAAGGGATCTGTGGCTTTCCCTCGAGGCTTTCCACGAGGCTTTTCCACAGTGCTGTCCCATGTGCCATCGTGGTGTGAGTCGATCCTCGGCTAGAAATTCGAGGCAGTGCAGGGAAATCAGGTTTCCCTGAAATGGACTAAGACATCTGGGGGACTCTGGGAATGGTGGCACGACCCTGGAGTTCCTCTCGCCTTTCCTGTGGAGAGCACCTCCTCTTGAGATGCGACAGGAACGCCCGGAATTCTTTCCCGACCACGCAGGGAAAGGATCCCTCCTCTCGAGCTAGGAGGCGGAAACGGGGCTCCTCTGGATGTGGGCGGTCTCTGGTGCTTCCTCTCGAGTGGAGACGGGTATGTCGGGGAACTTCTTGAGTTGCAGCAAGGGTGTGAAGGGTCCTTTGGAAGTTCCAAAGGTTAGGTGTGATTAGCCTCGAGACGCCTCAGCGGAAATGGGCCTCATCTCGCCTGGAGGGGAGAACCTCCTGGATGTTCTCAAGTTGCGGCAGGTGCTCTCGACTTACGACGGGGACCTCAGGGACCCGCTCTGGTGGCCTCAGGAAAGGCCAGTCCCCAAGCGAGTTGCTCGGGGCCTCTCGGGATTCTTCTCCCGTCGATGCCGGGCCTAAAACCTTGTGTGGAGACGGTGCCGGAAACTGAGGATTCCTCTCCAGTGCTGACATGGATCTTGGGGTATTTCTGGAGTCTCCCCAGGGGAGTCAGTCCTCGTCTCGAGTGGGGCATGCACGTGCGCTTTCCTCCCGAGCTGTAGCAGCAGTGTCACGCTTCCCTTCGCCTGGATCAAGGGATCTGTGCCTTTCCCTTGAGGCTCTCCACGAGGCTTTCCCAGAAGGCTTTCTCACAGGGCTGTCCCACGTGCCACCGTGGTGTGAGTCGATCCTCGGCTTGAAAGTCGCGGCAATCGAGGGAAAACAGATTTCCCTGGAATGGACTTAGACATCTGCGGGACTCTGGGAATGGTGGCAAGACCCGGGAGTTCCTCTCGCCTTCCAGTGGAGAGCGCCTCCTCTTGAGATGCGACGGGAATGCCGGGAATTCTTTCCCGACCACGCAGGGAAAGGATCCCTCCTCTCGAGCTAGGAGGCGGAAACGGGGCTCCTCTGGATGTGGGCGGGCTCTCGTGCTTACTCTGGAGTAGAGACGGGAATGTCGGGGAACTTCTTGAGTTGCAGCAAGGGTGTGAAGGACCCTTTGGAAGTTCCAGAGGTTAGGTGTGATTAGCCTCGAGACGCCTCAGCGGAAATGGGCCTCATCTCGCCTGGAGGGGACAACCTCCTGGATTGTTTCTAGTTGCGGCAGGTCCTCTCGTCTTACGACGGAGACCTCAGGGACCCGCTCTGGTGGCCTCAGGAAAGGCCAGTCCCCATGCGAGTTGCTCGGGGCCTCTCGGGATTTCTCTGCCGTCCATGCCGGGGCTTAAGACCTTGTGTGGAGTCGGAGCCGGAACGTGAGGATTACTCTCCAGTGCTGACATGGATCTTGGGGTACCTCCGGAGTCTCCCCAGGGGAGTCAGTCCTCGTCTCAAGTAGGGGCATGCACGTGTGCTTTCCTCCCGAATTGCAGCAGCAGTGTCACGCTTCCCTTCCCGAGGATCAAGGGATCAGTGGCTTTCCCTCGGGGCTTTCCCATGAGGCTTTCACACGAGGCTTTCCCACAGGGCTGTCCCACGTGCCACCGTGGTGTGAGTCGATCCTCGGCTTGAAAGTTGAGGCAGTGCAGGGAAAACAGGTTTCCCTGGAATGGACTGAGATATCTGGGGCACTCTGGGAATGGTGGCACCACCCTGGAGTTCCTCTCGCCTTTCCTGTGGAGAGCGCCTCTTTTTGAGATGCGACGGAAACGGGGAATTTTTCCCGACCACGCAGGGAACGGATCCCTGCTCTCGAGCTAGGAGGTGGAAAA
>NW_017192061.1:0-10473 GCF_001704415.2 Capra hircus
CCACGCGAAATGAGGCCCATTTTCGCTGAGGCGTCTCGAGGCTAATCACACCTAACCACTGGAACTTACAAAGGGTTCTTCACACCCTTGCTGCAACTCAAGAAGTTCCCGACATACCCGTCTCCACTCGAGAGGAAGCACGAGAGTCCCGCCCTCATCCAGAGGAGCCCCGTTTCCGCCTCCTAGCTCGAGAGGAGTGATCCTTTCCCTGCGTGGTGAGGAAAGAATTCCCGGCATTAACGTCGCATCTCAAGAGGAGGCGCTCTCCACAGGAAAGGCGAGAGGATCTCCAGGGTCGTGCCACATTCCCAGAGTACCCCAGATGTCTCAGTCCATTCCAGGGAAACCTGTTTTCCCTGCACTGCCTCGACTTTCAAGCCGAGGCTCGACTCACACCACGGTGGCACGTAGGACAGCCCTGTGGGAAAGCCTCGGGGGAAAGCCTCGTGGGAAAGCCTCGTGGAAAGCCTCGAGGGAAAGCCCCTGATCCTTTGATCCATGCGAAGGGAAGCACGACACTGCTGCTACAGCTCGGGAGGAAAGCGCACGTGAATGCCCCCACTCGAGACGAGGACTGACTCCCCTGGGGAGACTCCAGAAGTACCCCAAGATCCATGTCAGCATTGGAGAGGAATCCTCAGGTTGTGGCACTGACTCCACACAAGGTCTTAGGCCCCAGCATCGACGTTAGAGGAATCCCGAGAGGCCCCCGTGCAACTCGCATGGGGACTGGCCTTTCCTGAGGCCACCAGTGCGGGTCCCAGGGGTCCCCGTCGTAAGTCGAGAGCACCTGCCGCAACTCCAGAAAATCCAGGAGGTTCTCCCCTCCAGGCGAGATGAGGGCCCATTTCCGCTGAGGCGTCTCGAGGCTAGTCACACCTAACCTCTGCGAACTTGCCAAAGGGTCCTTCACACCCTTGCTGAAACTCAGGAAGTTCCCCGACATACACGTCTCCACTCGAGAGGAAGCACGAGAGTTCCGCCCACATCCAGAGGAGCCCCGTTTCCGCCTCCTAGCTCGAGAGGAGGGATCCTTTACCCTGCGTGGTCGGGAAAGAATTCCCGGCGTTCCCGTCGCATCTCAAGAGGAGGCGCTCTCCGCAGGAAAGGCAAGAGGAACTCCAGGGTCGGCCACCTTTCTCAGAGTCACCCAGATGTCTCAGTCCATTCCAGGGAAACCTGTTTTCCCTGCACTGCCTCGAATTTCAAGCGGAGGATCGACTCACACCACGGTGGCTCGTGGGACAGCCCTGTGGGAAACCCCTCGTGGGGAAAGCCTCGTGGAAAAGCCTCGAGGGAAAGGCCACAGATCTCTTGATCCACGCGAAGGGAATGGTGACACTGCTGCTACAACTCGGGAGGACAGCCGAACGTGGCATGCCCCACTCAAGATGAGGACTGACCCCCCTGGGGAGACTCCAGAAGTACCCAAAGATCCATGTCAGCACTGGGAGAGGAATCCTCAGGTTCCGGCACCCACTCCAGACAAGATCTTAGGCCCCGGCATCGACGGGAGAGGAATCCCGAGAGGCCCGGCAAGCCACTCGCATGGCGACTGGCCTTTCCTGAGGCCACCAGAGCGGGTCCCTGAGGTCCCGGTCTAAGTCCACAGTACCAGCCGCAACTCGAGAAAATCAGGAGTTTCTCCCCTTCAGGCGATATGAGGCCCATTTCCGCTGAGGCGTCTCGAGGCTAATCACCCCTAACCTCTGGAACTTCCAAAGGTCCTTCACACCCTTGCTGCAACTCAAGAATTTCCTCGACATACCCGTTTCCAATCGAGAAGGAGCACGAGAGTCCCACTTACATACAGAGGAGCCCCGTTTCCGCTTCATAGTTCCAGAGGAGGGATTCATTCCCTGCGTGGTCGGGAAAGAATTCCCGGCGTTCCCGGTCGCATCTCAGGAGGAGGCACTCTCCACAGGAAAGGCAAAGAAGAACTCCAGGGTCGTGCCACCATTCCCAGAGTCCTCCAGAAGCTCAGTCCATAACAGGGAAACCAGTTTTCCCTGCACTGCCTCGACTTTCAAGTCGAGGAATCGACTCATACCACGGTGGCACGTGGGACAGCAATGTGGAAACGCCTCGTGGGAAAGCCTCGTGGGAAAGCCTCCAGGGAAAGCCACAGATCCCTGCATCCGACGCGAAGGGAATCGTGACAACTGCTGGCTACAGCTCGGGAGGAAAACCCACGTGCATGTCCCCACTCGCGACGAGGAATGACTCCCCTGGGAGACTCCAGAAGTACCCAAGATCCATGTCAGCACTTGAGAGGAATCCTCTGGTTCCGGCACAGACTCCACACAAGGTCTCAGGCCCCGGCATCGACGGGAGAAGAATTCCGAGAGGCCCCCCGAGCAACTCGCAAGGGGACTGGCCTTTCCTGAGGCCACCAGATCGGGTCCCTGAGGTCCCAGTCGTAAGTCGAGAGCACCTGCTGCAACTCGAGAAAAATCCAGGAGGTTCTACCCTCCAGACGAGATGAGGCCCATTTCCGCTGAGGCGTCTCGAGGCTAATCACACCTAACCTCTGGAACTTCCAAAGAGTCCTTCACACCCTTGCTGCAACTCAAGAAGTTCGCCGACATACCCGTCTCAACTCGAGAGGAAGGACGAGAGTCCCGCCCACATCCAGAGAAGCCCCGTTTCCGCCTCCTAGCTCGAGAGGAGGGATCCTTTCCCTGGGGTGCTCGGGAAAGAATTCCCGACGTTCAGAACGCATCTCAAGGGGAGGCGCTCTCCACAGGAAAGGCGAGAGGAACTCCAGGGTCGTGCCACCGTTCCCTGAGTACTCCAGATGTCTCAGTCCTTTCCAGGGAAACCTGTATTCCCTGCACTGCCTTGACTTTCAAGCCGAGGATCGACTCACACCACAGTGGCACTTGGGACAGACCTGTGGAAAAGCCTCGTGGAAAAACCTCTTGGGAAAGCTTCCTGAGGAAGCCTCGAGGGAAAGCCACTGATCCCTTCATCCACGCGACGGGAGCATGACACCGCTGCTACACCTCCGGAGGAATGCGCAGGTGCATGCCCCCACTCGAGACGACTACTGGCTCCCCTGGGGAGACTCCAGAAGTACCCCAAGATCCATGTCAGCACTGGAGAGGAATCCTCAGGTTCCGGCACCGACTCCACACAAGGTCTTAGGCCCCGGCATCGACGGGGAAGGAATCCGAGAGGGCCCCTAGCAACTCGCATGGGTACTGGCCTTTCCTGAGGCCACCAGAGCGGGTCCCTGGAGGTTCCCGTCGTAAGTCGAGAGCACCTGCGCAACTCGAGAAAATCCAGGAGGTTCTCCCCTCCAGGCGAGATGATGCCCCATTTCCCCTGAGGCGTCTCCAGGCTAATCACACCTAAACTCTGGAAATTCCAAAGGGTCATTCACACCCTTGCTGCAACTCAAGAAGTTCCCCGAATACCCGTCTCCACTGGAGAGGAAGCTCGAGAGTCCCCGCCGCACATCCAGAGGAGCCCCGTGTCCGCCTCCTAGCTCGAGAGGAGGGATCCTTTCCCTGTGTGTTTGGGAATGAATTCCCGGCGTTCCCGGTCGCATCTCAAGATGAGGCGCTCTCCACACGACAGGGCGAGAGGAACTCAAGGGTCGTGCCACCATTCGCTGAGTCCCCCAGATGTCTCAGTCCATTCCAGGGAAAGCTGTTTTCCCTGCACTGCCTTGACTTTCTAGCCGAGGATCGACTCACACCACTGTGGCACGTGGGACAGCCCTGTGGGAAAGCCTCGTGGGAAAGCCCCGTGGGAAAGCCTCGTGGTAAAGTCTCGAGGGAAAGCCACAGATCCTTGATCCACGCGAAGGGAAGCGTGACACTGCTGCTACAGCTCTGGAGGAAATCGCACGTTCATGCCCCCACTCGAGACTACGACTGACTCCCCTGGGGAGACTCCAGAAGTACCCCAATATCCATGTCAGTACTGGAGAGGAATCCTCAAGTTCCAGCACCGAATCCACACAAGGTCGTAGGCCCCGGCATCGACGGGAGAGGAATCCCAAGAGGCCCCTGAGCAACGCGCATGTGGACTGGCCTTTCCTGAGTCCACCAGAGCGGGTCCCTGATGTCCCCATCATAAGTCGAGAGCACCTGCCGCAACTCGAGAAAATCCAGGAGGTTCTCCCCTCCAGGCGAGATGAGGCCCATTTCCGCTGAGGCGTCTTGAGGCTAATCACACCTAACCTCTGGAACTTCCAAAGGGTCCTTCACACCCTTGCTGCAACTCAAGAAGTTCCCCGACATACCCGTCTCCACTCGAGAGGAAGCACGAGAGTCCCGCCCACATCCAGAGGAGCCCCATTTCTGCCTCTTAGCTCCAGAGGTGGGATCCTTTCCGTGCGTTGTCTGGAAAGAATTCCCCACGTTCCCATAGCATCTCAAGAGGGGACGCTTTACACAGGAAAGGCGTATGGAACTCCAGGGTCGTTCCACCATTCCCAGAGTCCCCCAGATGTCTCAGGCCATTTCAGGGAAACCTTTTTTCCCTGCACTGCCTCGACTTTCAAGCCGAGGATCGACTCACACGACGGTGGCACGTGGGACAGCCCTGTGGGAAAGCCTCGTGGGAAAGCCACAGATCCCTTGATCCACGCGAAGGGAAGCATGACACTGCTGCTACAGCTCGGGAGGAAAGCGCACATGCATGCCCCCACTCGAGACGAGGACTGACTCCCCTGGGGAGACTCCAGAAGTTACCCCAAGTTCCATGTCAGCACTGGAGAGGAATCCTCAGGTTTCGGCACCGACTCCACACAAGGTCTTATGCCGGGGTCCAGCCCCGGTGGATCCAGGGAATTCGAAGGGTGGACGGCGTTGGTGTGGAAAGACTTGTTTATTTATTAATGTAAGATTAGATTCGGAAACTATAGTGTAGTAAGAAGATTAAGTGGAGGAAGAGGGCTGAATAGCTTGGTTTACGCGGACGGCCAATAAAATTCCAGACAAGGAATTTGCACCACCTTCGTTGGGCCACCGGCGCCCGCTGGAATATCTAAGGGTGCCTCGCCTTAAGCTCCCTTTCGTGCGGGTCTTAACAGCCAGGGCAAGTAAGTAGACCTGGCAAGCCTCCGCACTCCAGTTGGAGATTCAGCCTGAAGTTATAGTAAAGAGCAGAGAGAAGGAAAGGTAGAGAAGAAGAAAGAGAGAGAAAGACACGGGGCGAGCCAGAGTCCCAAGAAACCAGGCTGAGAGACTAGTTCGAGAAGCTGGTCCGAGAAACTGGCCCCGGCCCTGGCCTCCTCCTTTTATTGTTCAGAAGGCCTTTTATACTTTTGATAAAACATGGAGATCAATGGATAACACAAAATTATGTAGTGTTCGCAACCCAGATTCTTTCTGTATATCATTTTGTATACAAAAGGTCTCAGGTGATTTACATTATCTTCTGGCCAAGAGGCTTGTTAACACTTTTTGGCTCTCTTCCTTAATGAATGTTAATTTTGTTTCCCCTGAAGTGTTTTTCTTTAATCTGCATCTCCTTAAAGCATTAAAGTTACATCTCTATAGAACAAAGGTGCAGTGGGTTATAACAAAGAAGGTACTTAACTCAAAGATCTAATGTTGCTAATACCAGGTAAACTACTTGTTTTTCTATAAAACCAACTATATCTAAAAATAAAGGATATGAAAATTTGGCAGCAAGCATTGACCCAAAAAATGAAACTTTTAATCAGTTCCTATTCTAAAGATTTTGACTCCTCGGAAACTCCTGCATTCCTAGGATGATTTAAGCTTCCAGTGCCTCCTGCCGGTCAGGAGGCCTCAAACAATCAGAAGAGCAGCTGTACGAGTCCTACAGGCAGGCTAGAAAGAAATCAGAGGGTTTTTGGATTGAAACACTCTTTCAAATGCAGAAGACTAACGGACTGAATTGACTTTTTCCAAAAAAAGGTCAGAAGAGTGAAAAAGCAGAGCACAAAAACCGGCAGAATTTTTGTTGGGGTACATGCTTAAAAATTTCCAGAGGGGTCCCTGAAGTCTGAGCACGCCTTGCGTGATGTCAGCTTCCTTCCTCATAACCTTGTCACGGGGGGCGGGCTTTCCTCACACTGGCTTCCCGGGCAGGTCCTTAGGCCCCCGCCGGCATCGGATGGGGAGAGGAATCCCGAGAGACCCGCCGAGCCAAACTCCGCATGGGGTACTGGGCCTTTCCTGAGGGCCACGCAGGAGCGGGGTCCCTGAAGGTCCCCCAGTCGTAAGTCGAGAGCACGCTGCCCGGGCAAACTCGAGAAAATCCAGGAGGTTCTCCCCTCCAGGCGAGATGAGGCCCATTTCCGCTGAGGCATCTCGAGGCTAATCACACCTAACCTTTGGAACTTCCTATGGGTCCTTCACACCCTTGCTGCAACTCAAGAAGTTCCCCCACATACCCGTCTCCACTCGAGAGGAAGCGCGAGAGTCCCGCGCACATCCAGAGGAGCCCCGTTTTCGCCTCTTGCTCGATAGGAGGGATCCTTTACCTGCGTGGTCGGGAAAGAATTACCGGCGTTCCCTTCGCATCTCAAGAGGAGGCACTCTCCACAGGAAAGGCGAGAGGAACTCCAGGGTCATGCCACCATTCCAGAGTCCCCCAAATATCTCAGTCCATTCCAGGGAAACCTGTTTTCCGTGCACTGGCCTCGACTTTCAAGCCGAGGATCGATTCACACCACGGTGGCACGTTGGACAGCCCTGTGGGAAAGCCTCGTGGGAAAGCCTCGTGTGAAAGCCTCATGGGAAAGCCTCGAGGGAAAGCCACAGAAACCTTGATCCACGCGAAGGGAAGTGCGACACTGCTGCTACAGCTGGGGAGGAAAGCGCACGTGCATGGCCCCACTCGAGACGAGAACTGACTCCCCTGGGGAGACTCCAGAAGTACCCCAAGATCAATGTCAGCACTGGAGAAGAATCCTCAGGTTCCGGAACCGACACCACACAAGGTATTAGGCCCCGCATCGATGGGACAGGAATCCCGAAAGGCCTCCCATCAACTCGCATGGGGACTGGACTTTCCGAAGGCCACCAGAGCGTGTCCCTGAGGTCCCAGGCGTAAGTCGAGAGCACCTGCCGCAACTCGAGAAAGCACAGGAGGTTCTCCGATCCAGGCGACATGAGGCCCATTTCCGCTGAGGCTTCTCGAGGCTAATCACACCTAACCTCTGGAACTTCCAAAGGGTCCTTCACACCCTTGCTGCAACTCAAGAAGTTCCGCAACTTACCCGTCTCCACTCGAGAGGAAGCACGAGAGTCCCGCCCACATCCAGAGGAGCCCCGTTTCCGCCTCCTAGCCTGAGAGGAGGGATCCTTCACTGCGTGGTCGGGAAAGAATTCCCCGGCGTTCCCGTCGCATCTCAAGAGGAGGTGCTCTCCACAGGAAAGTCGAGAGGAACTCCAGGGTCGTGCCACCAATCCCAGAGTCCCCAGATGTCTCAGTCCATTCCAGGGAAACCTGTTTTCCCTGCACTGCCTCGACTTTCAAGCCGAGGATCGACTCACACCACGGTGGCACGTGGGACAGCCCTGTGGGAAAGCCTCGTGGGAAAGCCACAGAAACCTTGATCCACTCGAAGGGAAGCGAGACACTTCTGCTAAAGCTCGGGAGGAAAGCGCACGTGCATGCCCCACTCCAGACGAGGACTGACTTCCCTGCGGAGACTCCAGAAGTACCCCAAGATCCATGTCAGCACTGGTGAGGAATGCTCAGATTCCGGCACCGACTCCACACAAGATATTAGGCACCGGCATCGTCGGGAGAGGAATCCCAAGAGGCCCCCGAGCAACTCGCATGGGGACTGGCCTTTCCTGAGGCCACCAGAGCAGGTCCCTGAGGTCCCCCTCGTAAGTGGAGAGCACCTGCCGCAACTCAAGAAAATCCTGGAGGTTCTGCCCTCCAGGTGAGGAGGCCCATTTCAGCCTAGGCGTCTCGAGGCTAATCAGACCTAACCTCTGGAACTTCCAAAGGGTCATTCACATCCTTGCTGCAACTCAAGAAGTTCCCCAACTTACCCGTCTCCACTCGAAAGGAAGCACGAGAGTCCCGCCCACATCCAGAGGAGACCCGTTTCCGCCTCCTAGCTCGAGGGCAGGGATCCTTTCCCTGCGTGGACGGGAAAGAATTCCTGGCGTTCCCGTCGCATCTCAAGAGGAGGCGATCTGTACAAGAAAGGCGAGAGGAACTCCAGGGTCGTGCCACCATTCCCAGAGTCCCCCAGATGTCTCAGTCCATTCCAGGGAAACCTGTTTTTCCCGCACTGCCTCGACTTTCAAGCCGAGGATCGACTCACACCACGGTGGAACGTGGGACAGCCCTGTGGGAAAGCCTGGTGGGAAAGCCAAGAGGGAAGGCCACAGATCCCTTGATTCACGCGAAGGGAAGCGTGACACCGCTGCTACACATCGGGAGGAAAGCGCACGTGCATGCCCCAACTCGTGACGAGGACTGACTCCCCTGGGGAGACTCCAGAAGTACACCAAGATCCATGTCAGCACTGAAGAGGAATCCTCAGGTTCCGGCACCGACTCCACACAAGGTCTTAGGCCCCGGCATCGACGGGAGAGGAATCCTGAGAGGCCCCCAGCAACTCGCATGGGGACTGGCCTTTCCTGAGGCCATCAAAGCGTGTCCCTGGTATCCCAGTCGTAAGTCGAGAGCACCTGCCGCAACTCGAGAAAATCCAGAAGGTTCTCCCCTCCAGGCGAGATGAGGCCCGTTTCAGCTGAGGCGTTTCGAGGCAAATCACACCTAACCTCTGGAACTTCCAAAGGGTCCTTCACACCCTTTCTGTAACTCAAGAAGTTCCCCGACATACCCGTCTCCACAAGAGAGGAAGCACGAGAGTCCCGCCCACATCCAGAGGAGCCCCGTTTCGGCCTCCTAGCTCGAGAGGAGGGATCCTTTCCCTGCGTGGTCGGGAAAGAATTCTCGGCGTTCCCATCACATCTCAAGAGGGGTCGCTCTCCCCAGGAAAGGCGAGAGGAACTCCAGGGTTGTGCCACCATTTCCAGAGTCCCCAGAGGTCTCAGTCCATTTCAGGGAAATCTGTTTTCCCTGCACTGCCTCGACTTTCAAGCCGAGGATCGACTCACACCACGGTGGCACGTGGGACAGCCCTGTGGGAAAGCCACGTGGGAAAGCCTCCTGCGAAAACCTCGAGTTAAAGCCGCAGATTTCTTCATCCACGCGAAGGGAAGCATGACACTGCTGCTACAGCTCGGGAGGAAAGTGCACGTGAATGACCTAAGACGAGACGAGGACTGAATCCCCGGTGAGACTCCAGAAGTACCCAAGATCCATGTCAGCACTGGAGAGGAATCCTCCTGTTCCGGCACCAACTCCACACAAGGTCTTAGGCCTCGGCATCGACGGGAGAGGAATCCGGAGAGGCCCCGAGCAATTCGCATGGGACTGGCCTTTCCTGAGGCCACCATAGCGGATCCCTGAGGTCCCCGTCGTAAGTCGAGAGCACCGGCCGCAACTCGAGAAAATCCAGGAGGTTCTCCCATCCAGGCGAGATGAGGCCCATTTCCGCTGAGGCGTCTAGAGGCTAATCACGCCTAACGTCGAGAACTTCCAAAGGATCCTTCACACCCTTACTTCACCTCAACAAGTTCCCGACATACCCGTCTCCACTCGAGAGGAAGCACGAGAGTCTCGACCACATCCAGGGGAGCCCCGTTTCCCCCTCCTAGATCGAGAGGAGTGAACCTTCCCCTGCGTGGTTGGGAAAGAATTCCAGGCTTCCGTTGCATCTCAAGAAGAGGCGCTCTCCACAGGAAAGGCGAGAGGAACTCCAGGGTCGTGCCACCATTCCCAGAGTCCCCCTGATGTCTCAGTCCATTCCAGGAAACCTGTTTTCCTGCACTGCCTCGACTTTCAAGCGAGGATCGACTCACACCACGGTGGCACGTGGGACAGCCCTGTTGGAAAGCTTCGTGGGAAAGCCTCGTGGGAAAGCCTCGAGGGAAGGCCACTGATCCCTTGATCCACGCGAAGGGAAGCGGACACTGCTGATACAGCTTAGGAGGAAATCGCACGTGCATGCCCCCACTCGAGACAAGGACTGACTCCCATGGGGAGACTCCAGAAGTACCCCAAGATCCATGTCAGCACTGGAGAGGAATCCTTAGGTTGCGGCACCGTCTCCGCACAAGGTCTTAGGTACTGGCATCGACGGGAGAGGAATCCCGAGAGGCCCCCGAGCAACTCGCATGGGGACTGGCCTTTCCTGTGGCCACCAGAGCGGGTCCCTGATATCCCCGTCGTAAGTCGAGAGCACCTGCGCAACTCGAGAAAAATCCAGGAGGTTCTCCTCTCCAGGCGAGATGAGGCCCATTTCACCTGAGGGTCTCGAGGCTAATCACACCTAACCCTGAACTTCCAAAGGGTCCTTCACACCCTTGCTGCAACTCAGAAGTTCCCCAACTTACCCGTCTCCACTCGAGAGGAAGCACGAGAGCCCGCCCACATCCAGAGGAGCCCCGTTTCCGC
>NW_017192062.1:0-10473 GCF_001704415.2 Capra hircus
GATGGAGAAGTCTAGAGGCTACTGTAAAAATAAAACTGAAAACCAGAAGCAGGAGCTTAAGTCCAAAGCCTGAAAACATCAGAGAACTCCTGAATTCAGGGAACATTAAGCAATAGGAGCTCATCAAATGCCTCCATACCTACACTGAAACCAAGCTCCACCCAAGGCCAACAAGTTCCAGAACAAGACATACCACACAAATTCTCCAGCAACACAGGAACACACTCCTGAGCTTCAATTACAGGCAGCTCAAAGTTACTCCAAAACCTTTGACGTCTCATAACCCATTACTGATCACTCCACTGCACTCCAGAGAGAAGAAACCCAGCTCCACCCACCAGAACTCCAACACAAGCCTCCCTAACCAGGAAACCTAGACAAGCCACTGATACAACCCACCCACAGTGAGGAAGCTCCATAATAAAGAGAACTCCCACAATTACCAGAATATAAAAAAGCCACCCCAAATGCAGCAATATAATCAAGATGAAGAGACAGAGGAATACTCAGCAGGTAAAGGAACAGGAGGGTTGCCCACCAAACCAAAACAAAAGAGGAAGAGGTAGGGAATCTACCTGAGAAAGAATTCTGAATTTTGATAGTGAAAATGATCCAAAATCTTGAAATCAAAATGGAATCACAGATAAATAGCCTAGAGACAAGGATTGAGGAGATGCAAGAAAGGTTTAACGAGGACCTAGAAGAAATAAAAAAGAGTCAATATATAATGAATAACACAATAAATGAGATCAGAAACACTCTGGAAGCAACAAATAGCAGAATAACGGAGGCAGAAGATAGGATTAGTGAAATAGAAGATAGAATGGTAGAAATAAATGAATCAAAGAGGAAATAAGAAAAACGAATTAAAAGAAATGAGGACAATCTCAGAAACCTCCAGGACTATATGAAAGCTCCAACATTCAATTATAGGAGTCCCAGAAGAAGAAGACAAAAAGAAAGACCATGAGAAAATCCTTGAGGAGATAATAGCTGAAAAACTTCCCTAAAATGGGGAAGGAAATAATCACCCAAGTCCAAGAAACACGGAGAGTTCCAAATAGGATAAACCCAAGGTGAAACACCCCAAGACACATATTAATCAAATTGACAAAGATCAAACACAAAGAACAAATATTAAAAGCAGCAAGGGAAAAACAACAAATAACACACAAGGGGATTCCCATAAGGATAACAGCTGATCTTTCAATAGAAACTCTTCAGGCCAGGAGGGAATGGCAAGACATACTTAAAGTGATGAAAGAATACAACCTACAGCCCAGATTACTGTACCCAGCAAGGATCTCATTCAAATATGAAGGAGAAATCAAAAGCTTTACAGACAAGCAAAAGCTGAGAGAATTCAGCACCACCAAACCAGCTCTCCAACAAATTCTAAAGGATATTCTCTAGACAGGAAACACAAAAAGGGTGTATAAACCGAACCCAAAACAATAAGTAAATGGTAACAGCATCATACTTATCAATAATTACCTTAAACGTAAATGGGTTGAATGCCCCAACCAAAAGCAAGACTGGCCGAATGAATACAAAAACAAGACCCCTCTATATGCTGCTTACAAGAGACCCACCTCAAAACAAGGGACAGCATACAGACTGAAAGTGAAGGGCTGGAAAAAAGATATACCACGCAAATAGAGACCAAAAGAAAGCAGGGAGTGGCAATACTCATATCCGATAAAATAGACTTTAAAACAAAGGCTGTGAAAAGAGACAAAGAAGGCCACTACATAATGATCAAAGGATCAATCCAAGAAGAAGATATAACAATTATAAATATATATGCACCCAATATAGGAGCACCGCAATATGTAAGACAAATGCTAACAAGTATGAAAGGGGAAATCAACAATAACACAATAACAGTGGGAGACTTTAATACCCCCACTCACACCTATGGACAGATCAACTAAACAGAAAATCAACAAAGAAACGCAAACTTTAAATGATACATTAGACCAGTTAGACCTAATTGATATCTATAGGACATTTCACCCCAAAACAATGAATTTCACCTTTTTCTCAAGTGCTCATGGAACATTCTCCAGGATAGATCACATTCTGGGCCATAAATCTAAACTTGATAAATTCAAAAAAATCGAAATCATTCCAAGCATCTTTTCTGACCATAATGCATTAAGATTAGATCTCAATTACAGGAGAAAAACTATTAAAAAATCCAACATATGGAGGTTGAACAACACACTTCTGAATAACCAACAAATCACAGAAGAAATCAAAAAAGAAATCAAAATATGCATAGAAACTAATGAAAATGAAAACACAACAACCCAAAACCTGTGGGACACTATAAAAGCAGTGCTAAGAGGAAAGTTCATAGCAATACAGGCATACCTCAAGAAACAAGAAAAAAGTCAAATAAATAACCTAACTCTACAACTAAAGCAACCAGAAAAGGAAGAATTGGAGAACTCCAGAGTTAGTAGAAGGAAAGAAATCTTAAAAATTAGGGCAGAAATAAATGCAAAAGAAACAAAAGAGACCATAGCAAAAAATCAACAAAGCCAAAAGCTGGTTCTTTGAAAGGATAAATAAAATTGACAAACCATTAGCCAGACTCATCAAGAAGCAAAGAGAGAAAAATCAAATCAATAAAATTAGAAATGAAAATGGAGAGATCACAACAGACAACACAGAAATACAAAGGATCATAAGAGACTACCATCAGCAGTTATATGCCAATAAAATGGACAACGTGGAAGAAATGGACAAATTCCTAGAAAAGTACAATTTTCCAAAACTGAACCAGGAAGAAATAGAAAATCTTAACAGACCCATCACAAGCATGGAAATTGAAACTGTAATCAGAAATCTTCCAGCAAAAAGCCCAGGTCCAGACGGCTTCACAGCTGAATTCTACCAAAAATTTCGAGAAGAGCTAACACCTATCCTCCTCAAACTCTTCCAGAAAATTGCAGAGGAAGGTAAACTTCCAAACTCATTCTATGAGGCCACCATCACCCTAATACCAAAACCTGACAAAGATACTACAAAAAAAGAAAACTACAGGCCAATATCACTGATGAACATAGATGCAAAAATCCTCAACAAAATTCTAGCAATCAGAATCCAACAACACATTAAAAAGATCATACACCATGACCAAGTGGGCTTTATCCCAGGGATGCAAGGATTCTTCAATATCCGCAAATCAATCAGTGTAATTCACCACATTAACAAATTGAAAAATAAAAACCATATGATTATCTCAACAGATGCAGAGAAAGCCTTTGACAAAATTCAACATCCATTTATGATAAAAACTCTCCAGAAAGCAGGAACAGAAGGAACATACCTCAACATAATAAAAGCTATAATGACAAACCCACAGTAAACATTATCCTCAATGGTGAAAAATTGAAAGCATTTCCCCTAAAGTCAGGAACAAGACAAGGGTGCCCACTTTCACCGCTACTATTCAACATAGTTTTGGGAGTTTTGGCCACAGCAATCAGAGCAGAAAAAGAAATAAAAGGAATCCAAATTGGAAAAGAAGAAGTAAGACTCTCACTGTTTGCAGATGACATGATCCTCTACATAGAAAACCCTAAAGACTCCACCAGAAAATTACTAGAGCTAATCAATGAATATAGTAAAGTTGCAGGATATAAAATCAACACACAGAAATCCCTTGCATTCCTATACACGAATAATGAGAAAGTAGAAAAAGAAATTAAGGAAACAATTCCATTCACCATTGCAACGAAAAGAATAAAATACTTAGGAATATATCTACCCAAAGAAACTAAAGACCTATATATAGAAAAACTATAAAACACTGATGAAAGAAATCAAAGAGGACACTAATAGATGGAGAAATATACCATGTTCATGGGATCGGAAGAATCAATATAGTGAAAATGAGTATACTACCAAAGCAATTTACAAATTCAACACAATCCCTATTAAGCTACCAGCCATATTTTTCACAGAACTAGAACAAATAATTTCAAGATTTGCATGGAAATACAAAAAACCTCGAATAGCCAAAGCAATCTTGAGAAAGAAGAATGGAACTGGAGGAATCAACTTGCCTGACTTCAGGCTCTACTACAAAGCCACAGTCATCAAGACACTATGGTACTGGCACAAAGACAGAAATATAGATCAATGGAACAAAATAGAAAGCCCAGAGATAAATCCACGCACCGATGGACGCCTTATCTTTGACAAAGGAGGCAAGAATATACAATGGAGTAATGACAATCTCTTTAACAAGTGGTGCTGGGAAAACTGGTTAACCACTTGTAAAAGAATGAAACTAGATCACTTTCTAACACCGCACACAAAAATAAACTCAAAATGGATTAAAGATCTAAATGTAAGACCAGAAACTATAAAACTCCTAGAGGAGAACATAGGCAAAACACTCTCCGACATAAATAACAGCAGGATCCTCTATGATCCACCTCCTAGAATATCTGGAAATAAAAGCAAAAATAAACAAATGGGATCTAATTAAAATTAAAAGCTTCTGCACAACAAAGGAAAATATAAGCAAAGGTGAAAAGACAGCCTTCTGAATGGGAGAAAATAATAGCAAATGAAGCAACTGACAAACAACTAATCTCAAAAATATACAAGCAACTTATGCAGCTCAATTCCAGAAAAACAAACGACCCAATCAAAAAAATGGGCCAAAGAACTAAATAGACATTTCTCCAAAGAAGACATACGGATGGCTAACAAACACATGAAAAGATGCTCAACATCACTCATTATTAGAGAAATGCAAATCAAAACCACAATGAGGTACCACTTCACACCAGTCAGAATGTCTGCGATCCAAAAAATCTGCAAGCAATAAATGCTGGAGAGGGTGTGGAGAAAAGGGAACCCTCCTACACTGTTGGTGGGAATGCAAACTAGTACAGCCACTTTGGAGAACAGTGTGGAGATTCCTTTAAAAATTGCAAATAGAACTACCTTATGACCCAGCAATCCCACTGCTGGGCATACACACTGAGGAAACCAGAATTGAAAGAGACACATGTACCCCAATGTTCATCGCAGCACTGTTTATAATAGCCAGGACATGGAAACAACCTAGATGTCCATCAGCAGATGAATGGATAAGAAAGCTGTGGTACATATACACAATGGAGTATTACTCAGCTGTTAAAAAGAATACATTTGAATCAGTTCTGATGAGATTGGACGAAACTGGAGCCAATTATACAGAGTGAAGTAAGCCAAAAAGAAAAACACCAATACAGTATACTAACACATATATATGGAATTTAGAAAATGGCAATGACGACCCTGTATGCAAGACAGCAAAAAAGACACAGCTGTGTATAACGGACTTTTGGACTCAGAGGGAGAGGGAGAGGGTGGGATGATTTGGGAGAATTGGCATTGTAACATGTATACTATCATGTAAGAATCGAATCGCCAGTCTATGTCCGATGCAGGATACAGCATGCTTGGGACTGGTGCACGGTGATGACCCAGAAAGATGTTATGGGGAGGGAGGTGGGAGGGGGGTTCATGTTTGGGAACGCATGTACACCCGTGGTGGATTCACGTCAATGTATGGCAAACCAATACAGTATTGTAAAGTAAATAAGTAAAAAAAAAAAAAAAAAGCGAAAGAAAAGTTGACATAACAAAGATTCTTAAAGTAAGGGTTGGGGGTAGTTTGGTTGGTTTGTTTCACTTAATGGCTTCTAGCTGTTCCACCACCACTTGTTGAAAAGACACCCTTTTCAGGATGCTTGTTGAAAGTCAGCTGGCCGTATATTTGAGGGTCACATTTCCCTGGTGGCTCAGATGGTAAAGCGTCTGCCTACAATGCAGGAGACCCGGGTTCAATCCCTGGGTCCGGAAGATCTCCTGGAGAAGGAAATGGCAACCCACTCCAGTGTTCTTGCCTGGAAAATCATGGACAGAGGAGCCTGTTAGGCCTACAGTCCATGGGGTCGAAAAGAGTTGGACACAACTGAGCGACTTCACTTCACTTCAAAGAAAAATAAGTACTTACAAATCAGACAATTCTAAATACAAGTGAATTAACCTAAATGAATATCCGATTCACATGAACTTGGGAAATATTCAGTATTAGATATCCTAGTATTAATGTTTGTTTTGCTAATCTAATGTAGACATGTCTAAGAGTCATTAACATTAAGCATAATGTTTTCATTGTGCCTAGGTTTATTATAAGTTAAATATTGTTATAGTTGTTATATCTGCTTACAAGTTTGTCAACAAGGAAAACTCCAGGGGGAAAAAAAAAAAACTCCTAAGAAATGTAAATGAGATATGAACTTTTAGATACACTATTAAGAATAATTATATTTTAGGAACGTCTGTCTAAAATAGTCTCTCCAGATTGGGATAACTTGAGTTTCTAGGGTGTGCTAAACTAAGTGACAGAAGCTTATTGAATAGCTAGGTCATTTCCAAATAAAATGAGATTCTCAAACATTCATTTAACTGAACACTAACTTCCTCTTAGAGAGAAACTAGAGATTTTGGACCATTAATGAATAATGTTTGAATCCCATCCTGAGATGTTCTCTAGAATTTTCCCTTAGAAATTATCACTGGTAATTATGTTCACCAATCTATAGAATGCTAATATAAAGGTCAGTTCTTGGTTGATTAAGGAAAGCAGGATGTATGTTATCAGTAAAAAAGATATGAGAAAATGAAATTACATTTTATGAAGGGAGAAGGAAGTAGGTCTGACTTACAGGTGGCTGTTTCAGGATGGGGAGAACAAAGTCATGGATGCAGAACGTGATGAGAAAGGTTTTATGGGAAGTGGACCCCAAGGGGAAGAGTTTTGTGCATAAATACAAGTTTTCTTGAGACGTTTAACTGCCTTTGATAATGGATTTCAAGTTTCTTCATCTCTGAAGTAATCTATGTTTACCTTTGAAATCTTTTGTTAACTTTGGGCTAAGTGAGTAACTAATTGTTTCATAGTGACTTATATGATCCAATTCCGACTGAGTGTTATAAACCCGTTTGATATTTATTGAAACATTTCCTAAATCATTTGACTTCTAGCTAACTTTTGGGGTGCTTCAAAGGGCCCCTGAGACATCCCAAAGAGAGATATTTAAACTACCTGAGTTCATTTGACATGTTAAATTACGTGGGAAGCATTGCTGGAGGAGCGATGAATCTCGTCAGGTTATATTGTATGGCTGATGTTACTAATATAGATATCTAGAAAGTATGTGAAATTCATGAAAATCTGATATGTCCTGGTAAAATGTTGTTAGTTAAATTCTAGTTATCATATTAAAGTGTTACATATCACAGCAATGACCAGGCTACTTTGTCAATTGCAATTTAATCAGATTTTAAGCATGCCTTCTATGGTCTCATTCTGATGCCTTTGCAAGAATACTGCTACTTCAAGATTTATGGAAAAGACTTCTAAGATTAAACGATAAACACATTTTGTTTGTTTGTTATCTGGTAAGCTGGTACCAGACTGGAATTTAGTCTTCTCTGTGTTAAGAGAACAAATTTTGTTAGAATGAGGCCTTCAAAAACAGATTATGATTCTTTGCCTTTAAGTGATTTACATTTGTTTTTAAAATCTTTTGTTAATTTGGTAAAGTAAATAAGCATTATTTAAGATTGGAGCTTCCCTGGTGGCTCAGAGGTTTAAGCATCTGCCTGCAATGTGGGAGACCCGGGTTGGATCCTGGGTTGGGAAGATCCCTGGAGAAGGAAATGGCAACCCATTCCATGCTCTTGCCTGGGAAATCCATGGATGGGGAGCCGGTGGCCTACAGTCCACGGGTAGCAAAGAGTCGGGACACGACTGAGCGACTTCACTTTCAAGATTATGGAACTTGTAAAAGTCATTCTGCTTCCACAAAAAAATAACCCCTCACTGTTAGACTTTTGCTATTCTGATGTCTTTAAAACATGGCAACAGTCTACTCCTAAAATGGGGAATTAAAATGCATGAACAGTAGCTGTAAATCAAAGAGTCAGGGCTATGGGAAATCCAAGGCGGCCACTTGGCTTTCCCGGCTCCCTGACAAACCTCATTTTTAGTTGATGGGTTAAAGCCTTCCCTGGCTACAGGGTTAATGCCCTCACAATGACAAAAAAAATTATATTTCACTTAATATTTAGTGAAATTTTGTTAGTTAAGGTCTGTGTTTACTACGACTCACTTCTGAGATAGTTCCTTGTTGTTATGTTATATTGCTAAAAGGTTTAATTAATTAAGTTATTTAAAAGGACACTCTAAGTTTGTTTCTAAAGCTTATCTCAGTAACCAATCTTTGGATAAAGGTCAGGTCCTCCATGATGTACAACCAGGAGGTTAACACCTGCTATAATCACTTAACTAAGTCAGATAGCCTGATATACTGGGCTCTACCTAATGAAAGTTCTTGACATAAATTCTTGCTTGTGACCTTACTAATAACTGCTAGCTATGTTATTTACTGTCGCCTGTTTCAGAAGATTGTTTCTTACATTACTAAATGTGTGACTGACCTGTGATAAAATGCTGATATGCAGTCCCATATGATGTCAATGACTGTAATAATGCAACTCTAGATATGGAAAGAAGCAACAAGAGGAAATATTCTCCTGGGCCAAGAGGCTAGTAAGACAGGTATGGCCCTGAGGCTTTTGCTACTTGCAAGGTCTGGTCTAGTAACAGCACACAGTGGCCTGTCAATGGAATCTTCATTAGACCCGGGACACAAGGGCCGTGAAATGCCCCCAAAGCATGGTCAGATCTGTGGCTATGAAGGGACCCTGCTGACTGGAAGTTGGCACTTGCCAGCTGTCTCAACAAAGATTACATCATGACCACTACAAGCTGCTGACCTTGAAAGGAGTTCAGGGTGGAGATCAGAAATAAGGCACTCTGCGCTCTGGGAAAAACCCAGAAGAACCGGCCTGCAGAGAGTCGGGTGTTTTCAGGTAAAGGTTATTATGAGCCCAGCTTCTCGCCTCTTCTTGCACCTAGAGAGACACTAACGTCGAGCCCAATGTCTGATCCTGGTTCTCCCCCAGCTCCTCGGAGCTTTTCTGCTTCTCTCAATCTTTGGGCCATGTATCTTTAACTTTCTTGTTAAGTTTGCTTCTTCTAGAATACAACAAATCTCCAACTGATAGTCTGACAAGAATATTCCCTGGCCAACACCCAGACAACGCTGAAACAAGCCGCCTTATCATTCCATGGACTCTCATCTCGTTCTGTAAAGGCACCCTGGCAGAGAGCAGGCAAAGGGAACCTAGAGCCCACGACGCCCCTACAGCCTGAAGAAGCCAGAGTGGTCATCGCCCCCTTTTCCCCTGAGGCCAGATTCCCATTGCCTGAGAAGGGAAATAGGTAGATAGTTAGACGTGAGCAGGGTATCAAACGGGGCCAAAGAATGGGCCCTAAAAATAAAGAGAGGGAGGAAGGTGGAGACCCAAGGACGGAAGAGCAGAGAAGACCAAGGGGAAGGGAACGCAGGAACGGAGGACCCGCCCTGACCATCCTTCCCTCCCCATGGTGTGCCTACTAATGGATTTCAGGTCCTCCTGAGCAGTATAACCTGTCTCCCCTCCTGGCCCATAGGGAGAAGGTCTTTGCTTTACTCCCACCCTCCCCTTCTCATCCAATCAGCAAGACCCCTATCCTGCTCCCTGTACCCTGGGTATAAAATTGAACTAAGGGCCCCTGTTCAAAGACGGTTCTCTCTTGAGCTGGCCCTCTAATAGCATCTCCCACTCGAATAAACTTTATTTCCCTCTCACGCTGTCTCATGTCAGGAAATTATTTTCCAACCAGCGCCCAGACCACAATTTTCCTTACTGCTGTTACAAAATACTGATTAAATTTTCCTCTCTAAAATAGGAATGTCTGATTTACTTACAAGGATGACTGTAACTGACACAGGAAACCCCACGAGGCTATCAGGGGATGTCTCAGAAGAAAACTACAGGCCAGGAGAGAGTCAAATGAAGTATTCAGAGGGCAGAGCAATAAAATTGCCAACCAGGAAAACTCTATTCACCAAACTTATCCTTCAAATATGAAGGAGATAAAGGCTTTATTTCTGGAGTTCATCACCACCAGACCGGCCTTGCAAAGAAGCTGAATAAGTTCAAGCAGAACAAAAAAGATGCAAAGAAACACATGAACACACATATGGTGGCTCAGAGGTTAAATCATCTGCCTGCAATGTGGGAGACGTGGGTTCGATCCCTGGGTCCGGAAGATCCAGTGGAGAAGGAAATGGCAACCCACTCCAGTACTCTTGCCTGGAGAATCCCATGGAGAAGCCTGGTGGGCTACAGTCCGGGGTCACAAAGAGTTGGACACGACTGAGCGACTTAACTAACTTAACACACGAACACACACAAAAGTATATAACACACTAGGTAAGGTAAAAATATGTAGTCAGATTTAGTTACTTCCGATTACTTAGAAGAGGGCTATATGAACAGCTTCAA
>NW_017192063.1:0-10473 GCF_001704415.2 Capra hircus
GGTGCAGCAAGGGTGTGAAGGACCCTTTGGAAGTTCCAGGAGTGAGATTAGCCTCGAGACGCCTCAGCGGAAATGGGCCTCATCTCGCCTGGAGGGGAGAACCTCCTGAATTTTCTCGAGTTGCGGAAGGTGTTTCTCGACTTACGAGGGGACCTCAGGGACCCGCTCTGGTGGCCTCAGGAAAGGCCAGTCCCCATGCGAGTTGCTCCGGGGCCTCTCGGGATTCCTCTCTCGTAGATGCCGGGGCCTAAGACCTTCTGTGGAGTCGGTGCGGAAACCTGATGATTCCTCTCCAGTGCTGACATGGGTCTTGGGGTACTTCTGGAGTCTCCCCAGGACAGTCAGTCCTCTACTCGAGTGGGGCATGCACGTGCACTTTCCTCCCGAGCTTTAGCAACATTGTCACGCTTACCTTCGCGTGAATCAAGGGATCTGTGGCTTTCCCTCGAGGCTTCCCAGGAGGCTTTCCCACAGGGCTGCCCACGTGCCACTGTGGTGTGAGTCGATCCTCGGCTTGAAAGTCGAGGCAGTGCAGGGAATACAGGTTCCCTGGAATGGACTGAGACATCTGGGGGACTCTGGGAATGGTGGCAGGTACCTGGAGTTCCTCTCGCTTTTCTCTGGAGAGCGCCTCCTCTTCAGATGTGACGGGAACGCCGCGAATTCTTTCCTGACCACGCAGGGAAAGGATCAAACCTCTCGAGCTAGAGGCGGAAACGTGGCTCCTCTTGATGTGGGCGGGACTTTCCTGCTTCCTCTCGAGTGGAGACGGGTATGTCGGGGAACTTCTTGAGTTGCAGCAAGGGTGTGAAGGACCCTTTGGAAGTTCCAGAGGTTAGGTGTGATTTTCCTGGAGACGCCTCAGCGGAAATGGGCCTCATCTCGCCTGGAGGGGAGAACCTCCTGGATTTTCTCGAATTGCGGCAGGTTCTCTCGACTTACGACTGGGACCTCAGGGACCCGCTCTTGTGGCCTCAGGAAAGGCCAGTCCCCATGTGAGTTGCTCGGGGCCTCTCGGGATTCCTCTCCCTCGATGCCGGGGCCTAAGACCTTGTGTGGAGTCAGTGCCGGAACGTGAGGATTCCTCTGCAGTGCCGACATGGATCTTCGGGGTCTTCTGAAGTCTCCCCAGAGGCGTATGTCCTCGTCTCGAGTGGGGCATGCACGTGCGCTTTCCTCCCGACCTGTAGCAGCAGTGTCACGGTTCCCTTCGCTTGGATCAAGGGATCAGGGGCTTTCCCTCGAGGCTTTCCCATGGAGGCTTTCCCACGAGGCTTTCCCACAGGGCTTTTCCACGTGCCCTTGTGGTGTGAGTCGATCCTCAGCTTGAAAGTGGAGGCAGTGCAGGGAAAACAGGTTTCCCTGGAATGGACTGAGACATCTGGGGGACTCTGGGAATGGGGCCTGATACTTGAGTTCCTCTCGCCTTTACTGTGGAGAGCGCCTCCTCTTGAGATGAGACGGGAACGCTAGGAATTCTTTCAGGACCACGCAGGGAAAGGATCCCTCCTCTCGAGCTAGCAGGCGGAAACGGGGCCACTCTGGATACGGGCGGGACGCTCAGGTTCCTCTTGAGTGGAGACGGGTATGTCGGGGAACTTCTTGAGTTACAGCAAGGGTGTGAAGGACCCTTTCGAAGTTCGAGAGTGTAAGTGTGATTACCCCCTAGTTGCCTCAGCCGAAATGGGCCTCATCTCGCCTGGAGGGGAGAACCTCCTGGATTTTCTCGACTTGCGGCAGGTGCTCTCGACTTACGACGAGGGCCTCAGGGACCCGCTCTGGTGGCCTCAGGAAAGGCCAGTCCCCATGCGAGTTTCTCCCGGGCCTCTCGGGATTCCTCTCCCGTCGATGCTGGGGCCTAAGACCTTGTGTGGACTCAGTGACGGAACCTGAGGATTCCTCTCCAGTGCCGACATGGATCTTGTGGTACTTCTGGAGTCTCCCCAAGGGAGTCAGTCCTCGTCACGAGAGATGGCATGCACGTGTGATTTCCTCCGGAGCTGTAGCAGCAGTTTCACTCTTCCCTTTTCCGTGGATCAAGGGATCTGTGGCTTTCCCTCTAGACTTTCCCATGACGCTTTCCCACGAGGCTTCCCACAGGGCTTTCCCACGTGCCACTGTGGTGTGAGTCGATCCTCGGCTTTAAAGTCGAGGCAGTGAAGGGAAAACAGATTTCCCTGGAATGGACTGAGACATCTGGGGGACTCAGGGAATGGTGGCACGACCCTGGAGTTCCTCTCGCCTTTCCTGTGGAGAGCGCCTCCTCTTGAGATGCGACGGGAACCCGGGAATACTTTCCCCGACCACGCAGGGAAAGGATCCATCCTCTCGAGCTAGGAGGCGGAAACGGGGCTCCTCTGGATTTGGGCGGGACATTCGTGCTTCCTCTCGAGTGGAGACGGCTATGTCGGGGAACTTCTTGAGTTGCAGCAAGGGTGTGAAGGACGCTTTGGAAGTTCCAGATATTAGATGTGATTAGCCTCGAGACGCCTCAGCGGAAATGGGCCTCATCTCCCCTGAAGGGGAGAACCTCCTGGATTTTCTCGAGTTGCGGCAGGTGCTCTCGACTTACGACGGGACCTCTGGGACCCTGCTCTGGTGGCCTCAGGAAAGGCCAGTTCCCATGGAAGTTGCTCTTGGGCCTCTCGGGATTCCTCTCCCGAAGATGCCGGGGCCTAAGACCTTGTGTGGAGTCGGTGCCGGAACCTGAGGATTCCTCTCCAGTGCTGACATGGATCTTGGCGTCCTTAAAGGCGAGATGAGGCCCATTTGCGCTGAGGCGTCTGGAGGCTAATCACACCTATCCTCTGGAACTTCCAAAGGTCCTTCACACCCTTGCTGCAACTCAAGAAGTTCTCCGACATACCCGCTCCACTCGAGAGTATCAAGATCTTCCCGCCCACTTTCAGAGGAGCACCGTTTCCACCTCATAGCTCGAGAGGAGGGATCCTTTACCTGCGTGGTCTGTAAAGCATTCCCGGCGTTCCAGTCACATCTCAAGAGGAGGCCCTCTCCACAGGAAAGGCGAGAGAAACTCCAGGGTCGTTCCACCATTCCCAGAGTCCCCCAGATATCTCTGTCAATTCGAGGGAAACCTGTTTTCCGTCCACTGCCTCGACTTTCAAGCCGAGGATCGACTCACACCACGGTGGCACGTGGGACAGCCCTGAGGAAAATCCTCGAGGGAAAGCCTCATTGGAAAGCCTCGAGGGAAAGCTGGCAGATCCCTTGATACACGCTATCGGAAGTGTGACACTGCTTCCACAGATCGGGAGGAAATTGAACGTGCATGCCCCCACTCGAGACTAGGACTGACTAACCCGGGGAGACTCCAGAAGTACCCCATGATCCATGTCAGCACTGGAGAGGAATCCTCACGTTCCGGCACCGACTCCACACAAGGTCTTAGGCCCCGGCATCGACGGGAGAGGAAACCCAAGAGGCCCCCGAGCAACTCGCATGGGGACTGGCCTTTCCTGAGGCCACCAGATCGGGTCCCTGAAGTCCCCGTCGTAAGTCGACAGCACCTGCCGCAACTCGAGAAAATCCAGGAGGTTCTCCCCTCCAGGCGAGATGAGGCCCATTTCCGCTGTGCGTCTCAAGGTTAATCACACATAACCTCTAGAACTTCCAAAGGGTCCTTCACACCCTCGCTGCAACTCAAGAAGTTCCTGGACATACCCGTCTTCACTCGAGAGGAAGCACGAGAGTCCCGCCCACATCCAGAGTAGCCCCGTTTCCGCCTCCTAGCTCGAGAGGAGGGATCCTTTCCCTGCGTGTTCGGGAAAGAATTGCCGGCGTTCCCGTCTCATCTCAAGAGGAGGCGCTCTCCACAGGAAAGGCGAGAGGAACTCCAGGGTCATGCCACCATTCCAGAGTCCCCCAAATGTCTCAGTCCATTCCAGGGAAACCTGTTTTCCCTGCACTGCCTCGACTTTCAAGCCGAGGATCAACTCACACCACGGAGCACGTGGGACAGCCCTGTGGGAAACCCTCGAGGAAAGCCTCGATGGAACGCCACAGATTCCATGATCCACTCGAAGGAAAGCGTGACACTGCTGCTACAGCTCGGGAGGAAAGCGCACGTGCATGCCCCAACTCGAGACGAGGACTGACTCCCCTGGGGAGACTCCACAAGTACCCCAAGATCCACGTCAGCACTGGAGAGGAATCCTCAGGTTCCGGCTCCGACTCCACACAAGGTCTTAGGCCCCGGCATCGACGGGAGAGGAATCCCGAGAGGCCCCAGGGCAACTTTCATGGGGACTGGCCTTTCCTGAGGCCACCAGAACGGGTCCCTGAGGTCCCCGTCTTAGGTCCAGAGCACCTGCCGCAACTCGAGTAAATCTAGGAGGTTCTCCCCTCCAGGCGAGATGAGGCCCATTTCCGCTGCGGCATCTCGAGGCTAATCACACCTAACCTCTGGAACGTCCAAAGGGTCCTTCACACCCATGCTGCAACTCAAGAATTTCCCCGACATACCCGTCTCCACTCGAGAGGAAGCACGAGAGTCCCGCCCAATCCAGAGGAGCCCCGTTTCCGCCTCCTAGCTCGAGAGGAGGGATCCTTTCCCTGCGTGGTCGGGAAAGAATTCCCGGCATTCCTGTCGCATCTCAAGAGGAGGCGGTCTCCACAGGAACCGCGAGAGGAACTGCATTATCGTGCCACCATTCCCAGAGTCCCCCAGATGTCTCAGTCCATTCCAGGGAAACCTGTTTTCCCTGCACTGCCTCGACTTTCAAGCCGAGGATCGACTCACACCACGGTGGCACGTGGGACAGCCCTGTGGGAAAGCCTCGTGGGAAAGCCTCGAGGGAAAGCCACAGATCCGTTGTTCTACGCGAAGGGAAGCGTGACACTGCTGCTACAGCTCGAGAGGAAATTGCACGTGCATGCCCCCACTAGTAACGAGGACTGACTGCCCTGGGGAGACTCAAGAAGTATCCCAAGATCCATGTCAGCACTGGAGAGGACTCCTCAGCTTCTGGCACCGACTCTACACAAGGTCTTAGGCCCGGCATCGACGGGAGAGGAATCCCGAGAGGCCCCTGAGCAACTCGCATGGGGACTGGCCTTTCCTGAGGCCACCAGAGCGGGTCCCTGAGGTCCCCGTCGTAAGTCGAGAGCACCTGCCGCAACTCGAGAAAATCCAGAAGGTTCTCCCTTCCAGGAGAGATGAGGCCCCTTTCCGCTGAGACATCTCAAGGCTAATCACGCCTCACCACTGGAACTTCCAAAGGGTCCTTCACACCCTTGCTGCAACTCAAGAAGTTCCCCAACATACCCGTCTCCACTCGAGAGGAAGCACGAGGTCCCGCCCACATCCAGAGGAGCCCCGTTTCCGCCTCCTAGCTCGAGAGAAGGGATCCTTTCCCTGCGTGTACGGGAAAGAATTTCCGGCGTTCCCGTCGCATCTCAAGAGGAGGCGCTCTCCACAGGAAAGTCGAGAGGAACTCCAGGGTCGTGCCACCATACCCAAAGTCCCCCTGATGTCTCAGTCCTTTCCAGGGAAACCTGTTTTCCATGCTTTCCCTGCACTGGCCACGGCATTCAAGCTGAGGATCGACTCACACCACGGTGGCACGTGGAACAACCCTGTGGGAAAGCCTCATGGGAAGGCCTCGTGGGAAAGCCTACAGGGAAAGCCACAGATCCCTTGATCCACACTAAGGGAAGCGTGACGCTGCTGCTACAGCTCGGGAGGAAAGCGCACGTGCATGCCCCCACTTGAGACGAGGACTGACTCCCCTGGGGAGACTCCAGAAGTATTCCAAGATCCATGTCAGCACTGGAGAGGAACCCTCAGATTCCGGCACCGACTCCACACAAGGTCTTAGGCCCCGAATCGACGGGAGAGGAATCTCGAGAGGCCCCCGAGCAACTCGCATGGGGAGTGGCCTTTCCTGAGGCCACCAGAGCGGGTCCCTGAGGTCCCCGTCGTAAGTCGAGAGCACCTGCCGCAACTCGAGAAATTCCAGGAGGTTCTCCCCTCCAGGCTAGATGAGGCCCATTTCCGCTGAGGCGTCTCGAGGCTAATCACACCAAACCTCTGGAACTTCCAAAGGGTCCTTCACACCCTTGCTGCAACTCAAGAAGTTCCCCGACATACCCGTCTCCACTCGAGAGGAAGCACGAGGTCCCGCCCACATCCAGAGGAGCCCCGTTTTCCACCTCCTAGCTCGAGAGAAGGGATCCTTTCCCTGCGTGTTCTGGATGAATTCCCGGCGTTCCCGTCGCATCTCAAGAGGAGGCGCTCTCCACAGGAAAGGCGAGAGGAACTCCAGGGTCGTGCCACCATTCCCAGAGTCCCGCAGAGGCTCACTCCATTCCAGGGAAACCTGTTTTCCCTGCACTGCCTCAACTTTCATGCCGAGGATCGACTCACATCACGGTGGCACCTGGGACAGCCCTGTGGGAAAGTCTCGTGGGAAAGCCTCGTGGGAAAGCCTCGACGGAAAGCCTCAGATCCCTTGATCCACGCGAAGGGAATCATGACGCCGCTGCTACAGCTCGGGAGGAAACCGCACGTGCCTGCCCCCACTCGTAACGAGGACTGACTACCCTGGGGAGACTCCAGAAGAATCCCAAGATCCATGTCAGCACTGGAGAGGAATCCTCAGGTTCCGGCACGGATCCACACAAGGTCTTAGGCCCGGCATCGACGGGAGAGGAATCCCGAGAGGCCAATAAGCAACTCGCACGGAGAGTGGCCTTTCCTGAGGCCACCAGATACGGTCCCTGGTGGTCCCCGTCGTAAATCGAGAGCACCTACCGCAACTGAGAAAATCCTGTAGATTCTCCCCTCCAGGCTAGCTGAGGCCCATTTCCGCTGAGGCGACTCGAGGCTAATCACATCTAACCTTTGGAACTTCCATAGGGTCCTTCACACCCTTGCTGGCAACTCAAGAAGTTCCCGACATACCCTTGTCCACTCGAGAGGAAACGCGAGCGTCCCTTGCACATCCAGAGGAGGCCCTTTTCCTCCTTGTAGCTCGAGATGAGGGATCCTTTCCCTGCGTGGTCGGGAAAGAATTCCCGGCATTCCCGTCGCATCTCAAGAGGAAGCGCTCCTCCACAGGAAAGGCGAGAGGAACTCCAGGGTCGTGCCACCAATCCAAGAGTCCCCCAGGGGACTGAGTCCATTCCAAAGGAAACTCTTTTACCTGCACTGCCTTGACTGTCACGCCGAGGATCGACTCACACCACGGTGGCACGTGGGACAGCCCTGTGTGTTAGCCTCTTGGGAAAGCCTCATGGGAAATCCTACAGGGAAAGCCACACATCCCTTGATCCACCCGTCGGGTAGCATGACACTGCTGCCACCTTTAGGGAGGAAAGCCCACGTGCATTTCCCCACTCGAGACGAGGACTGACTCCCCTGGGGAGAGTCCAGAAGTACCCAAAAATCCACGTCCAGCACTGGAGAGGAATCCTCAGTTTCCGGTCCCAACTCAACACAAGGTCTTCGACTCGGGAAATGCAAGCATTTAAAAGATCTCTCCTTTGGAGCCTCGAGGGGCTCAGGGCTTCTCTGGATGTGGGCGGGACCCTCGTGCTTCCTTTGAGTGTAGACGGGTGTGTCGGGAAAGCTCTTGAGTTGCAGCAAGTGTGTGAAGGAACCATTGGAAGTTCCAGAGGTTAGGTGTGCTTAGCCTCTAGATGCGTCAGTGGAAATAGGCCTCATTTTGCTGTAGGGGAGAACCTCCTGGATTTTCTCGAGTTACGGCAGGTGCTCTCGAATTACGACGGGGACCTCAGGGACCCGGTCTCGTGGCCTCAGGAAAGGCCAGTCCCCATGCAAGTTGCCAGGGGGACTCTCGGGATTCCTCTTGGGTCGATGCCGGGGCCTAAGACCTTGTGTGGAGTCGAGGCCGGATCCTGAGGATTCCTCTCCAGTGCTGACATGGTTCTTGGGGTACTTCTGGAGTCTCCCCAGGGAAGTCAGTCCTCGTCTCGAGTGTGGGCATGCACGTGCGCTTTCCTCCCGAGCTGTAGCAGCAGTGTCACGCTTCCTAACGCGTGGTCAAGGGATCTGTAGCTTTCACTCAAGTCTTTCCTTCAAGGCTTTCCCAAGAGTCTTTCCCACAGGGCTGTCCCACCTGCCACCAGGGTGTGAGTCGATCCTCGGCTTGAAAGTCGAGGCAGTGCAGGGAAAACATGTTCCTCTGGAATGGACTGAGACATCTGGGGGACTCTTGGAATGGTGGTACGACCCTGGAGTTCCGCTCGCCTTTCCTGTGGAGAGCGCCTCCTCTTGAGATGGGACGGGAACGCCGGGAATTCTTTCCCGACCAAGCAGGGAAAGGATCCGTCATCTCGAGGTCCGAGGCATAAACGGGGCTCCTCTGGATGTGGGCGGGACCCTCGTGCTTCCTCTGGAGTGGAGACGGTATGTCGGGGAACTTCTTGAGTTTCAGCAAGGTTGTTAAGGAACCTTTGGAATTTCCAGAGTTTAGGTGTGATTAGCCTCGAGAGCCTCAGCGGAAATTGGCCTCATCTTGCCTGGTGGGGAGAACCTCCTGGATTTTCTCGAATTGTGGCAGGTGTTCTCAACGTCGCTGGGACCTCAGGGACCCGCTCTGGTGGCGTCAGGAAAGGCCAGTTCCCATCCGAGTGGCTACGGGGCCTCTCGGGATTCCTCTCCCGTCGATGGTGGGGCCTAAGACCTTGTGTGAAGTCGAGGCCGGTACCTGAGGATTCCTCTCCCGTGCTGACATGGTTCTTGGGGTACTTCTTGAGTCTCCCCAGGGGTGTCAGTCCTCTTCTCAGCGGGATCATGCAAGAACGCTTACCTCCCGAGCTGCAGTAGCAGTGTCACTCTGCCCGTCGCGTGGATCAAGAGATCTGTGTCTTTCCCTCGAGGTATTTCCCACGGGGCTTTCCCTCGAGGCTTTCCCACGAGGCTTTCCCACATCGCTGTCCCACGTGCCACCGTGGTGCCAGTCGATCCTCGGCGTGAAAATCAAGGCAGTGCAGGGAAAACAGGTTCCTCTGGAATGGACTGAGACATCTGGGGGACTCTTGGAATTGTGGCACGACCCTGGAATTCCTCTCGCCTTTCCTGTGGAGAGCGCCTCTTCTTGAGATTCGGTGGGAACGCCGGGAATTCTTTCCCGACCAAGCAGGGAAAGTGCCGTGGTCCAGCCCCGGTGGATCCAGGGTGATTCGAAGGTGGGGACGTAGTCGTCGTCTTTGGAAATATACATATTTAATCCCAGATATAAAGAGATTAGAAATGGATAGTGTAGTAGGAAGATTATTGGAGAAAAAGAGGCTGAATAACTTGGATTACGTGGAATAACATCCATCCTCCAGTAGAGAATTCAGCCAGAAAAACGGGAGCAAAAAAGAAGCGACATGGGGGAATCAGTCTTTCCGGAAACTGATCTGATTTCTTTATTTTTGGTTTTGCTTGTATACCTCTTGTTACACATAGGGATGAATACAGAGTCACGCAGGAGTCGGCATCCTGACCTTTATCAAAATCAGGTGCTTCACATAAATGTATAAAAAAAAGGTCTTAGGGATCTTACATCATCTTCTGGCCATGAATGAGACCTGCTGACATTTTATGATCCTTTCTTTCTGATAACCAAATAAACTTATTTCTTCCAAGGGTGTTTTTTCTTAAACCAGGCACCACCCTCCAAATAAAGTTACATTCCTATAGGGTGAGGGTGTAGTGAGTTACAATCAAGAAAGGAATTTATTTAACCCAAGGTTAACATGATTAGTCTTAAAGGTGAATTCTTATTTCTCCTATATGCTTAAAGGTTAATACTTATTTCTCCTATATACTAGTTATATTCATTATAAGGGTAGGGAACATGGAGATTTATCAGCAAACATCAGCCTAACAAATGAAAATCCTTTCATCAATTCTCCCCTTAAGATCTATTTAGTCTTAAGATATGATAAAGTTACATTCTTACATAGAAAGGACACAGTGATATATAACAAAGTACAGTGATCTATTACAAAAGTGAAAATCCATTAACTCAAAAAGTCTAGTATTGCTAACATCAAAAACTGCTATATTTCCTTTGCTATATTCCAAATACATTGATTAATATATTCCCAAGTGCCTAAGGATATGGAGGCCTGGTGGCAATCATTGACTCAACAAGAAGAAAAAGTCCTATGCTAATTAAGACTCTCAAAATACTCCAAAACTCTCTGTGCTGTTTACAGTTGAGAGGTAGTAAACAATCTTGTGCCTAGTGGCAGCAGTATGGATAATCCTGTCACACAAGCTGGTCTGTCAGCAGAGAGGTTTGACCTAAAATATCCTTGTCCCACCCAGAGCAGGGAATTAGCAGCAATTTTTGACACAACAAATGAAGAACCCTTCACCAATATAATTCCTAACCAACTATACTAATAATTTCTAACTCCCCAAAATAATTTGCCTTTAGAAATTCTCATGCCTCTCAGGTTGGGAGGCTGTAAACAATCACATGTGGCCGGACAAAC
>NW_017192064.1:0-10472 GCF_001704415.2 Capra hircus
TAGCAGCAGTGATACGCTTCCCTTCGCGTGGATCTCTCAGTGCCTGCCTTTCCCTAGAGGCTTTCCACGAGCCTTTCCCACGAGGATTTACCCCGAGGCTTTCCCACAGGGCTATCCCCACGTGCCACCGTGGTTTGAGTCGATCCTGGCCGTGAAATTCGAGGCAGTGCAGGGAAAACAGTTTCCTCTGGAATGGACTGAGACATCTGGGTGACTCTGTGAATGGTGGCTCGACCCTGGAGTTCCTCTCGCCTTTCCTGTGGAGAGCGCTTCCCTTTGAAATGCGAGCGGAATGGCGTGTATTATTTCCTGACCAAGCAGGGAAAGGATCCCTCATCTCGAGCTTCGATACCAAAACGGCGTCTCCTCTGGATGTGGGCGGGACCCTCGTGCTTCCTCTCGAGTGGAGACGGGTATGTCGGGGAACTTCTTGAGTTGCAGCAAGGACCTTTTTGAATTTCCAGAATTTAGGTGTGATGAGCCTCCAGACGCCTCAGAGGAAATGGGCCTTATCTCGCCTGGAGGGGAGAACCTCCTGGATTTTCTAGAGTTGGGCAGGGTCTCTCGAGTTACGACAGGGACCTCAGGGACCCGCTCTGGTGGCCTCAGGAAAGACCAGTGCCCATGGGAGTTGCAAGGGCGCCTTTCGGGATTCCTCTCCGGTCGATGTCGGGGCCTAAGACCTTTTGTGGAGTCGGGGCTGGAACCTGAGGATTCCTCTTCAGTGCTGACATGGATCTTGGCTTACTTCTGGAGTTTCCCCTGGGAGTCTGTGCTCATCTCATGTGGGGGATGCACGTGAGCTCTCCTCAGGAACTGTAGCAGCAGTGTCACACTTCCCGTCGCGTGGATCAAGGGATCTGTGGCTTTCCCTCGAGGCTTTCCGACGAGGCTTTCCCACAGGGCTGACCCACGTTCCATGGTGTAGTGAGTGGATCCTCGGCGTGAAAGTAGAGGCAGTGCAGGGAAAGCAAGTTCCTCTGGAATGGACTGACATCTGGGGGTCCCTTGGAATTGTGGCACGACACTGGGGTTTCTCTCGCTTTTCCTGTTGAGAGCGCCTCCTCTTGAGTTGCGACGGGAAAGCCGGGAATTCTTTCCAGACGAAGCTGGAAAAGAATCCGTCATCTAGAGCTACGAGGTGGAAGCCAGGCTCCTCTGGATGTGGGCGGGACTCTCGTGCTTCCTCTCGAGTGGAGACGGGTATGTCGGGGAACTTCTTGAGTTGCAGCAAGTGTGGGAAGGACCCTTTGGAAGTTCCAGAGGTTAGGTGTGTTTAGCCTCAAGACGCCTCAGCGGAAATGGGCCTCATCTCGCCTGAAGGGGAGAACCTCCTGGATTTTCTCGAGTTGTGGCAGGTGCTATTGAGTTACGACAGGGACCTCAGGGACCCGCTCTGGTTGCCTCAAGAAAGGCCAGTCGCCATGCGAGTTGCTAGGGGTCCTCTCAGGATTCCTCTCCCGTCGATGCCAGGGCCTAAGACCTTTTGTGGAGTTGTGTTCAGAACCTGAGGATTCCTCTCCAGGGCTGACATGCATCTAGGGGTACTTCTGGAGTCTGCCCTGGGAGTCAGTCCTCGGCTCGAGTGGGGTCATGCACGTGCGCTTTCCTTCCGAGAGGTAGCAGCAGTGTAACGCTTCCATTCGCATGGATCAAAGGATCTGTGGCTTTCCCTCGAGGCTTTCCCACGAGGCTTTCCAACAGGGGTGTCCCACGTGCCACCGTAGTGTGAGTCAATCCTCCGCGTGAATGTCGAGGCAGTGCAGGGAAAACAGGTTTCCCTGTAATGGACTGAGACATCTGGGGGACTCTTGGAATGTTGGCACGACCCTGGAGTTCCTCTCGCCTTTCCTGTTGAGAGCGCCTCCTCTTGAGATGCGGCGGGAACGGCGGGAATCCTTTCCCGATGAAGCAGGGAAAGGATCCCTCATTTCGAACTACGAGGCGGAAATGGGGCTCCTCTGGATGTGGGCGGGACCCCCGTGCTTCCTCTCGAGTGAAGACGGGTTTGTCGGGGAACTTCTTGAGTTGCAGCAAGGGTGTGAAGGACCCTTTGGAAGTTCCACAGGTTAGGTGTGATTAGCCTCGAGACACCTCAGCGGAAATGGGCCTCATCTCGCCTGGAGGGGAGAACCTCCTGGATTTTACCGAGTTGTGGTAGGTGCTCTCGAGTTACGACGGGGACCTCAGGGACTCGCTCTGGTGGCCTCAGGAAAGGCCAGTCCCCATGCGAGTTACCATGGGGCCTATAGGGATTCCTCTCCCATCGATGCCGGTGCCTAAGACCTTGTGTGGAGTCGGGGCCAGACCCTGAGGATGCCTCTCCAGTGCTGACATGAATCTTTCCATACTTCTGGAGTCTCACCAGGGGAGTCAGTCCTCATCTCGTGTGGGGGCATGCACCTGCGATTTCCTCACAAGCTGTAGCAGCAGTGTCACGCTTGCCGACATGTGGTTCAAGGGATCAGTCGCTTTGCATCGAGGCTTTCCCACGAGGCTTTCGAACAGGGCTGTCCCACATGTCACGGTGGTGTGAGTCTATCCTCGGCGTGAACGTCGAGGCAGTGAAGGGAAAGCAGGTTCTTCTGGAATGGACGGAGACATCTGGGGACTCTTGGAATGCTGGCAAGGCCCTGGAGTTCCTCTCGCCTTTCCTGTGGAGAGTGCCTCCTCTTGAGATGCGACGGGAAGCCCGGGAATTCTTTCCCCGACGATGAAGGGAAAGGATCCCTCTTCTCGAGCTACGAGGCGGAAACGGGGCTCCGCTGGATGTGGGTGGGACCCTCGTCCTTCCTCTCGAGTGGAGATGGGTATGTCGGAGAACTTCTTGACTTGCAGCAAGGGTGTGAAGGACCCTTTCGAAGTTCCAGAGGTTAGTTGTGATTAGCCTCGAGACGCCTCAGCGGAAATGGGCCTCATCTCGCCTGGAGGGGAGAACCTCCTGGATTTTCTCGAGTTGCAGCTTCCTCTCGAAGTAGGCCCCATGTCCCCTTGGGGAGGGTGTCATGCCTCTTTTCTCCTCACTGCCAAAGGGTGGAGCCAAGCTCGCTCTGTCAGAGGTACAAAAACAGCAATTGAATGGATTTTCAAGCTCTTGCTAGGCTGCACCCTTTCAGGGCCCACTTTACTGAAACAGGTGCTCTGTGGCCCCTGGTTGGGTATGCAGGTTCACAAACAGGGTGAGATCCTGTCCAAGCCAAGAATTTTCCTGAAAGACCTAGGCTCACTAGAGCTCTCCTCCGGAGCAAAGGGGATAGAGGAGATGTATGGAGGAGTCTTTGCCTTTCCCTGTGAGTGTGGGGCTACTCCCTACGGCCCCAGGCTCAGAGATAACTGCCTCTAAGAAAGGAATGGCAAGAAGCGCTATTCTTGGAGGTTGGGACAGGGAGTTCGCAGCATGTGGGGAAAGAAAGACTTCTTCGGGGAAGAAGAGGCAACCACCGGGGTGTGTTTGCAAGCCTCTATTTGGAAGGAACAGGTTTGCTTATACAACTCAAGACCTCCAGATCTGCTCAGAGGACTGAAGTTCCAGAGACAGGGCCATGTATCTCCCCTTCCCTTTGAGATCCTTGCAAAGACATTCCTAGCAGATCGTGGGAGTGCCCATGAAGAAGCAAGCAGCGGGAGTGTGCTTGACATCACTGGCTGCCTACCTGGGCTCAGCTCCTCAAGGGGCCTTTCTCTCCTGGTAGGCCCTATGTCCCCTTTGGGAGAGGGTGGTGCCCTCTTCCCTCCACACTGCCAAAGGGTGGAGGTGGAGCAAACTCGTTCTCTCTGAGGTAAAAAAAAAAAAGACAAATTGGATGGATTTTTAAGCTCTTTGCTATGCTGCACCCCTCCAGGACCCACTCGAGCAAAACAGGTGCCCTGTGGCCCCTAGGTCGGGTATGCAGGTTCACACACCGGGTGTGATCCCGTCAAAGCCAAGAATTTTCCTGACAGACCTAGGCTCACTAGAGCTCTCCTCCAGAGGAAAGGGGACAAAAAAGACGTGTGTGTGGAGGTGGCTCTGCCTTTCCAGGTCCCAATCTCAGGGATAACTGCCCCTAAGAAAGGAACTGCTGCTGCTGCTGCTGTTAAGTTGCTTCAGTCGTGTTCAACTCTGTGCGACGCCATAGACGGTAGCCCACTAGGCTCCCCCGTCCCTGGGATTCTCCAGGCAAGAACAGTAAGTGGGTTGCCATTGCCTTCTCCAATGCATGAAAGTGAAAATGAAAGTGCAGTCGCTCAGTCGTGTCCGACCCTCAGCGACCCCACGGACTGCAGCCTACCAGGCTTCTCCCGTCCATAGGATTTTCTGAAAGGAACTGCAAGAAGCGCTTTTCCAGGAGGCTGGGAAAGGGAGTTCGCAGGATGTGGGGAAAGAGAGCCTCCTTCGGGGAAGAATAGGCGGCCACTTGTTTTGTGTTGCAAACCTCTATTTGGAAGGAACAGGTTAGCTTATACAAAGGGAGACCTCCAGATCTGCTCAGAGGACCGAAGTTGCAGAGGCAGGTCGGTGTATTTTCCCTTCACTTTGCGATCCTTGCAAAGACATTCCTTGCTGATAGATGATTCAGCAAGGGCCTTTGAGACTGTTGTTTTTTTCCTAGGTTCAAAGATTCCTTCAGTTCCTAATATAGATATCCTAGAAATTATGTGACATCCGTGAAAATCTGATATGTCCTGGTCAAATGCTGTCAGTTATAATTCCAGTTATCATATTAAAGCATTTCAAGTCGCAGCAGTGACCAGATTACATTGTCAATTTCTATTTAATCAGGTTTTAACCATGTCCTCTATGGTTTCACACTGATGCCTTTGCAGAAATACTGCTACTTCAAGATATATGGAATATACTTTTTTTAAGCTTACTGATAATTTGTTTGTTTGTTTGTTTGTCTTCTGGTAAGCTGGTACCAGATGGAATTTAGTCTCCTCTCTAGGTTAAGAGCACAAAGTTTTCTTAGAATGCAATTTTTGATAACAGACTATGAGTTTCTTTACCTTTCATTGATTTATAATTGTTTTCATCATCTGTTTTTTTACTTCGGTAAAGTAAATAAGCCTTATTTAAGATTTTGGTACATGTAGGATGGACTAAGCTTTCCCCACTCTTGCAAGTTCCCTTAACCCTTCAGATTCTTCTTGTGGGACCAAGATCTCACTTTCCTCCAGAGGGACAATCCAAGCTTTTTATTAGTTGATCTGCCCCTGACATCAGAGTCAATTTGAGCATGAGTTGGCCTATAATTTAGGCATGAAACTATGACTACATAAAGAAAAGGTGACTTTATGATTCAGGGATGGCCATGATATGCCTTGCACTTCAGAGAAAATGGGTTAAAATGATTTTTTTTCTTCAAAACTGCACAGCCAGTTCTTTCAGCATATGCAATTGAAAACACCTAGTCATTAGGTCAGTTTTCATTCCAATCCCAAAGAAAGGCAATGACAAAGAATATTCAAGCTGCTGCACAATTGCACTCATCTCACACACTAGTAAAGTAATGCTCAAAATTCTCCAAGTTCACATGAACTGTGAACTTCCAAATGTTCAAGAGGGATTTAAAAAAATGCAGAGAAACCAGAGATCAAACTGCCAACATCCACTGGATCATTGAAAAAGCAAGAGAGTTCCAGAAAAAAAGACATCTATTTCTGCTTTATTGACTATGCCAAAGCCTTTGACTGTGTGGATCACAATAAACTGGGAAAAATTCTGAAAGAGATGGGAATACCAGACCACCTGACCTGTCTCTTGAGAAACCTGTATGCAGGTCAGGAAGAAACAGTTCGAACTGGACATGGAACAACAGACTGGTTCTAAATAGGAAAAGGAATATGTCAAGGCTGTATATTGTCACCCTGCTGCTTATTTAACTTATACGCAGAGTACATCATGAGAAACACTGGGCTGGAGGAAGCACACGCTGGAATCCAGATTGCTGGGAGAAATATCAAGAATCTCAGATATGCAGACGACACCACCCTTATGGCAGAAAGTGTATAAGAACTAAAGAGTCTCCTGATGAAAGTGAAAGAGGAGAGTGAAAAAGTTAGCTTAAAGCTCAGCATTCAGAAAACTAAAATCATTGCATCCAGTCTCATCACTTCATGGCAAATAGATGGGAAAACATTGGAAACAGCAGCAGACTATTTTGGGGGCTTGGAAATCACTGCAGGTGATGGCTGCCTCCATGAACTTAAAACATATTTATGACTTGGAAGAAAAGTGATGACCAAACTAGACAGCATATTAAAAAGCCGAGACGTTGCTTTGCCAACAAAGATCCATCCAGTCAAGGCTATGGTTTTTCCATATGTCATGGATGGATATGAAAGATGTACTATAAAGAAAGTGACAGCTGAAAATTGGATGCTTTTGAACTGTGGTGTTGGAGAAGATGCTTGTAGGTCGCTTAGACTACAAGGAGACGCAACCACTCCATCCTAAAGGAAATCAGGTCTGAATATACATTGGAAGGACTAATACTGAACCTGAAACTCCAATACTTTGGCCATTTGATGTGAAGAGCTGACTCACTTGGAAGTTGCTTTGATTTGCCTGTGAGTGTGGGAGCCCTCCCTGGGCAAAGGGCCTCAGGGGTCATTGCCACTGAATCACGACCTCCAAGCAAGCGCATTCCAGCTGTGTGACATTCAGGAAGCAGGAGACTGGGAAAACTATCTTCCTTAGAGGAAGGAAAGTCATCCACAGAGAGTGTGTTTTCAGGCCTCTCTTTGCAGCAAGTGTTTTGCTTCTCAGACATCAGAGCTGCAGGCTTGCTCTGAGGGCCTCAATTGCAGAGTCAGGGCTGTGTGTCTCACTGCACTTTCCAAGCATTGCAGACACATTCCTAGGTTGGAGCAGTGCTTCCCATGAGAAAGAAGCCTCGGGAGTGTGTCTGAGCGGGCTGAGTGCCATGCTAGGGTCACCTAGTCGAGGGCACCTTGCACATCCAATGGGCCCCAGGCGAGTAGCTATGGACGGCCCTTCGGTTGAGATATCCCAAAGCAGGGAACAAAGCTAGCTCTGTCAGAAGGAGGAAAACAGCAATGGGATGGATTTTCAAGCAGTTGCTAAGTCACACCACGTTAGGGCTCCCGGGAAAGAAATGCGAATTTTGGCCTCTAGGCCCAGTATCCAGATGTGTGCACAGGATATTTTCCCCACAGGATCCAAGAATGTTCCAGACAGACCTAAGCTCACTAGCTCTCTCCTGCAGAGGAAATGAAATATTGTTGCTGAACCACGAAAAGATGCTGGGATTCTTGGCTTATGGAGGAGAAGAATTCAATCCAGGGCCCAAGACGAGGCTTGATTGCTCAGAGCTTTTGTGCAATAGAGTTTTATTAAAGGATAAAGGAGATAGAGAAAGCTTCTGACAGAGACATCACAAGGGGCAGAAAGCGTACCCCCTTGCTAGTGTTGGTAATGGAGTTATATACTCTCCAATAAGTTATGACAACGAACAAAAGAATGTCTGGAGGTTGTAAAGACTCACTAGACCTACTCCCATAATTTACATTTTAAGATAACAGGATTAGCCAGAAGGTTTTTTCCAGAGACCGTCCTCAAGAAGGATGCATGATTGTTATATAATCCTAAGGAATGTAGAGGGGAAAACAGTTTGTCCTTTCTTCCTCCTTGAGAATTCTAGACCCCTCTCTCCTTGGGGACCTTGAACTTCTTAGAAACCTGCCTTGGCAATGACTCTCTCAGAAACATGATTGAACAGCCGTTTGGAGCTTCCTTTGACTTTCCCTGGGAGGGAGGGAGCCCTCCCTGAGCACAGGGCCTCAGGGGCCATGGCCAATGAAAAAGAATCTCCCAGCAAGTGCTTTTCAGCCCTGTGTGGCTCTCAGCCCACAGGAGTCTGAGAAAACTCTCTTCCTTGGAGGAAGGAAAGGCAGCCCAAGAGTGTGTTTTCAGGCCTGTATCTTGCAGCAAGTGTTTGGCTTGTTAGACAGAAGACCTGCAGGCCTGTTCCAACAGACTCAATGCCAGAATCAGGGTCTTGTGTCTCCCTGCAGTTTCCTGGCCTTGCAAACACATTCCTAGGTGAGAGCAGTCCTGCCCATGGGGAAGCAGGCTGCGGGAGTGTGTCTGAGGGGGCCAGGTGTCATGCTGGGGTCACCTGGTCGAGGGCACCTTGCACCTCCAATGGACCCCAGGCAAGGAGTTGCAGGCCACCACCTTGCTTCTGAAATCCCAAAATGGGGAGCAAAGCTCGCTCTGTCAGAGGGAAGAAAACAGCAACAGGATGGATTTTCAAGCAGTTGCTAGGCTGTACTGCGTTAGGCTCCAAGGAAGGAAAATGCGAATTTTTTAGCCCCTACGACTGGTATCCAGGTGGGCTCCCAGGATGATTTCCCCGCAGGATCCAAGAACGTTCCAGACAGACCTGGGCTCACTAGCTCCCTCCTGCAGAGGAAACATGATAGAACAGCTGTTTGGAGGTTGCTTTGACTTCCCCGGGAGGGTAGGATCCTCCCTGGGTGCAGGGCCTCAGGGGCCATTGCCGCTGAGAAATGCCCTCTAAGCCAGACCTTTCCAGCCTTGTATGACTCAGCACGGAGGAGACTGGAAAAGCTCTCTTCTTGGAGAAGGAAAGGCAGCCCCCAGAGAGTGTGTTTTCACACCTGTATCTTGCAGCAAGTGTTTGGCGTCTCAGACGTCAGACCTCCAGGCCTGCTCAATGGCCTCAGTTCCAGAGTCAGGGCCGTGTGTCTCCCTGCATTTTCTGAGCCTTGGGAACACATTCCTAGGTCAGAACAGTCCTGCCCATGGGGAAGGAGGCTGCGGGAGTGTGTCTGAGGGGGGGTGCCATGCTGGGGTGCCAATAGACTACCTCCAATAGACCCCGAGGACAACAGCGGTGGGCTCCCCCTGGCTTCCGAAATGCCAAAGCGAGAAGCAAAGCTAGCTGTATCAGAAGGAAGAAAAGAGCAATCGGATGGATGTTCAGGCTGTTGCTGGTCCGCACCACTTCAGGGTCCCCCGCCGAGAGGAACAGGCAGCCTGTGGCCCTAGGTCCGATATGCAGGTTAACACACAGGGTGTGTCCCCATAGGAGCCAAGAATTTTCCTGACAGACCTAGGCTCACTAGAGCTCTCCCACAGGGCAAAAGGGGTAGAACAGACTGTGGATGTGACTCTGCCTTTCACAGCGAGCATGGGGCCCTCCTACAGCCCCGGGCTCCAGGGAAAATTGTCCCTGAAAAATGACCTCCAAGAAGCGCTTTTCCAGCAGGCTGGGATGCAGAGTTCACAGGATGCGGGGAAAGTGATCGTCCTTCAGGGAAGAAGAGGCAGCCACCCAGTGTGTGTTTGCAAGCCTGTATTTGGAAGAAACTGGTTAGCTTCTTCAAGGGGAGACCTCCAGGTCTGCTCAGAGGACCGAAATTCCAGAGGCAGCACCATGCATCTCCCCTGTCCTTTCTGAGCCCTTGGAAAGACATTCCTAGCTTATAGCGGTATTGCTCATGAAGAAGCAGGATGCAGGAATGTGTCAGACATGACTGGGTGCCTTCCTGGTTCAGCTCCGTGAGGGGCCTTTCCACTCAAATTAGGTCCCATGCCTCCTTGGGGAGGAAGTGGGGCCCGCTTGCCTCCAAATTGCCAAAGGCTGGAACAAAGCTAGTTCTATCAGAGGTAAGAAAAGAGCAATTGGATGGATGTGGAAGCTGTTGCTGGGCCGCACTGCTTCAGGCCCCCACCCCTCCGCCCCCGAGAGAAACAGGCGCCCTGTGGCCCCTAGGTCCTGGATGCAGTTTCACACATAGAATGTGTCCCCATAGGAGCGCAAAGAATTTTCCTGACAGACCTAGGCTCACTAGAGCTCTCCTACAGAGCAAAGGGGATGGGACAGATGTGTGGCTGTGGGCTCTGCCTTTCCCTGGGAGTGTGGAGCCGCTCCCTATGGCCCCGGGCTCCAGGGAAATTGCCCCTGAATAATGACCCAAGAAGCGCTTTTCCAACTGGCTGAGACGTGGAGTTCTCAGGATGCAGGGAAAGCGAGTGTCCTTTCGGGAAGCAAAGGCAGTCACCTGTTATCATAACTTACTAGAATAGTAGGTACCTTCTCCGGTTGGGCAGAGGCCTTCCCTACCTGATCTGAAAAAGAAAACGAAGTAGCTCGCTGATTTGAGAAATAATTCCCCAGACTTGGGTTCCAACCAGTATAGAATCCGACAATGGCCCTGTCTTTGCAGCCGGCGTTAATTAACAGGTATGTGAAGCTCTAAATATCAGTGGAAATTACATACAGCATATAGGCCCAGTGTTCTGGAATGGTGAAAGAACAACGCAAACTCTTGAAGAGACACTTTCAAAATGGATGCATAGAGACTGACTGTACATGGATGGGCTTGCTTCCGGCAGACTTACTCATATTACGGGTAACTGCACGTTCCGCATAGTTGTTGTCCTTATGAAATTTTCTATGGGAGACCCCCCTCCCACAGTGAGGCAGGTGTTAGCAGCATTT